>NC_138307.1:18102500-18210000 GCF_965601325.2 Salmo salar
GATCATTTTCTTTCTTTCTGCTGTACTTACTTTCTCACGTGTTGGTTGATTTGAAAGAAATCCTGCACCTTTGAAGCTAAATATTATCACGAAAAGCTGTTGAAGCGAGCATAAATAACTGTGTTTGTACATTCATTCTCACACTTGAAACATAAGTTGCCAGTATAGAAACCAAGGCCATGAGCCTTTGTCCGGTGGCGTGTTGGGTTGTTGCAATTATAACAAACAATACTGACTTTGACCCAGAGGCCATCTTATCTGCCTTCCAACTGGACAACGTCACAGCACATTCATTCCTTGACCTTTGCTGTCACATGTAAATCCACAGGTTAAGATGGAGGCTGTGGGGAAGAGTGCGTAACCTTGACACACTCAGGGAGAGGTTGTACTTCGGGAGGCAGGGTGGAGTGCCGCAGGTGTCTGTTTAGTAAACGTCTGGCTGTTTGTGGTTGTCAGTCTGTGGGGAGAGGCGGGCGGTAAGAGAGATAGAGGGGGGGTGTAGATGTCTAACACCAGTTTATTTAAATAATAGCAACATCAAAACGTTTATACTTTATTAAAAACCCAACATAATCAAATAGACTTACAGAAAAGTGCACACCTTTAACGTTGGTAAGCCATACTCTCTCCTAGCTATACATTAAATCGGCGATATGTGAATTCTTCCATAGCAGCTGTTATACCTTGTGAAGTGTCGATGGAGATTTAGAGAGGGAAATAATGGCATGATAGATGGATAGATAGAAAAGAGAGATGGGTAGACAGAAAAGGTGAGAGGGTTTCTGAAAGAGAGTGTGGGTTTTTAGAGAAATGTAAACTGTACTGCGCCACCTTTTTTATACACGAGGGGAGGTCCTCGGGACAAGTTAAGCACAGGTCTGTCAAATGATTGAGATGAACAATAGTTAACCAAAGTGCCAAGGTTTATTAACATAGAGGGCACAAACAATGGATTAGCAGCAGGGCAAGAAATACTACAAAGTCTCCAAGACTCAAACCTTGCATGTAAAACACTTCAAGGAGAATATCATGCAAACTTAGATAAAAGATAATACACTTGTGATTAAAAAATATTTGTAAGACAGCATACCTGATGAAACATTCTTTGTTAGATAGCATACTCAATATGAAACATTCTTTGAAAGATAACACACTTGTGATAATTGGCATACTAAAGAACACACATTAATCCTTAAGACTTACCACTGCTCTCTAACCAAAATAACCCCCCAAAAGACAACAAGCCCTGGAAGGCTCTGGGGAAGTGGTAACATAATAAGACAAATATACAAACAAAACATATAACAAAGAAAATTCAACTAGTTCGACTGCCAAAGCAACACCAAATGTTTTGCCTGAATACCAGCTCATTTGCTTAGTGCAGACTCAACAATCTAAAAAACATCCTACCTACCTAATGTAAGGGACACAAACTAACATTAAGTAACGTTTTGCTAATACTTTCTTTATTCTTGATTCGGAAGTAAAGTCTATCTTATAAATGTCTGTGTTCAGTTGCACGTGGTTCTCCCAAAACCAGAGAATATTTTTAAAAGTTTGTCAAATCCACGTTTTGCACCAAGTGAGGAGTTCCCTCGCCATATTAGCTGCCAGACATCTAGCATTTCCCAGCATCTTTGCAGGTACTAGTCATTTCTATGCGACGCGTCCATGGCCACGTTTAAAAATAGATGACAGCGCATCACACAGTGCGACCAAAACAAAGATCCAAACACATGCATGAGGCATTTCTCTCTCGATACAAAACTTAGATTTTTACTATATTTCTGAATATTCTCTGGTTTTTGGAGAACCACCTGCAACTGAACATGGACATTGATAAGATACACCTTTCTTCTGAACGAAGAAACGTTTCCCAGTTGTGATGTAACTTAAGCATTACGATGATCGTACCAGATGCATCGTTATTTACGTTACTTATGAGCCAACTTTTTAAGTGTTTCCCCAAACAAGCACATAGCGAACGGTCACTAAGTGCGACGTTAGACCATGTGTTGTTACTGATAGGATCAAAAGAAGGCAGTGCTGCTCTCGGGTCAGCTTTGTCCATTCAAATCTTACCTTAACATTAGAATTATTCCACAATAGTGATGACGGATCAGCTCCTAGAGAGAGATTACCACTTATGTCTGCAAAAAGGCTATTGAGGTAGTTCATTATGCTTCCCTAATAATAATGTGCAAAATCACAGATTGGGCACGTCATTGCACACATGTTGTCACACATCATGAAACACATTGAGGCAAAAAAAATTGTTTACGGACTGTAGCCTAGTCGCAAAATAGAACTCCATTGATTGAACATGAAATAGATTTCAGTATAACTGAAATAGCCTATATTGGCCCATGCAGCCTATATATCTTTTAATGTAGTCATCTCAGTTTTCATTTGAAGCATTCATTTATCTTTCACTTGTTTGTAACAATTGCAAATACTTTGGATATTTTGTATTTGTAGTCAACTTCGTTCTAAAGTTATTGGCAGTCACAGTCAGACAGATAGCCTAAACATGTTGATTCTATGTTTAGCGGAGATCCTCTATGAATATAGTGATGCGGAACGGCAAAAAAAGCATGTAACGGTGCACCTTGGCTGCTCTACGAGTGGTCTGGATCACTCAGAGATGTGAAAAGGTTTTTCAGAGCCGCTTTACGAACAAAGGCTATGGGAAACACCTGGGCTACTAAAGCTACATCGTAAGAAGGTTCTAACGATGATATTAACGCTACAAAGGCTCTGGGAAACGAGGCCCTGGTTAATTGAAAAATTGCTTCCAACCCTTTCTACTAGCCAAGATATATTGGCAACTATGGACGAATTCACATATCGCTAACTCTCTCCAGGCCTACACATCCAACAAAACGGTTTCAATGCTGCGTCTCGCAGACAGCGTTGGTCCCGTTTCAAACTTGCGCCGAACACGTCACTGAAACACAAATCATTGTTTTACATGGCTGTCGTATACTTTAACAAGCAGTAAAACATTCACAGACCAACAAACAAAAGTTAGCTTACCCAAAGTTCGACTAACTTTGACAAACACAGCCAGCATGGGTGAACAGTGAAGTGCACCGTCCCTTGTCCTCCGGGGTGGAAACAAAGATCCCAAACAAAGGTATTTATGGCATCGCTCACCTCATCTCATACCAGCCCATAGGTGCAACTGGCTACAGAGACAAGGGAGGGGATAAATATGGAGATAAACTGTGTGTGTCTATGTGTGGGGGGTGTGTCTGTGTGTCAAATAGAGAACTGTTCCTTATTTAGAGCAAACATGACCAGTGTTTACACTTCTTAGAGGTGACCACTCCCTGCATTAAAAAAACGATTGTGGACAAACAAACACAAAATGGAACTGGCACCTGTATTTGAAATGCTTGAGCCCCATCCGCTCTCACCGTTTCATTTGTTGCTACCCAGATAACTGCAAAAGAGGTAAGTTCTTGGAAAACTGACAATCAAAGCGGAAGTCTATGATTCTGGGGCATTAGCACAGGGGCCTGTTGTCATATGTTTCATATTCCAATGGTGAATAGGTTTTGTTTTGAGAGGGAACTCACTGCTGTTGCCCTAAATTGGCCACTGTGCCAATTGAATCTCAACAAGGAAACTGTAATAATCCCTCAACACCTGTGGAATTCCAACACTCACTGACTAGAGGGGGGGGGGGGGGGGGGGGGGGGGGGAAGGAAACGCACACAACTGCACATAACTACACATCACTGTGGATGAGAACAGTGGTCCCTGGATGGTCCTGCTCTTCTCCATCTTACTTTGACATGGCTTTGTCCTCTACTCAGACCAGGACACAGAGAGAGTTGGGGAGAGGAGGGGGGGGATACAGGACAGAGAGAGCAGGGGAGAGAGGAAAAGGAGAAATAGAATTGTAGAAGGAAGGAACGAGGACGAGGTGTTAAGAGCTCATTACAGTGCAATAAAACCTTATTGCTCTGAGGCTTACACACGCAAATGCATGCACACGCACACGCCCTAAACAGCCTCTTTGATTACGTGGAATTAATGTGGATTACACAAGGTTTAACCACCATGCATTTGTACCAGTGTGAACAACCTAAACCAGGGGCATTCATATCCTGGACTAGAGGTCTGAGCAATCATCCCATCGGCCATTCACAATCTTTCCATTCCTAATCCTACAGGGATACACGTCTGATCAATCTAGATACAGTTGACTGTCTTGATTAGAAGCGAGTGAGGGAGAGGAGGGGGAATTAAAGGACGTGGATAGAGTAGAGAGACGTTCGTTAGGGAAGAGAGGTGAGAGAGAGACTCAGGTGTGAGAGAAAGAGAGTGAGACTGAAGAAAGAGATGAAGACAGAGAAATAGCGGTGGAGAAAACGAGAGAACGAGGGAGAATGCAAAAAAATAGAGAATGCGAGAAAGAGAGAATGCAAGAAAGAGAGCGAGAATGCGAGGAAGAGAGAATGCGAGAAAGAGAGCGAGAATGCGAGAAAGAAATAGAGAATGTGAGAAAGAGAGAAAGAATGAGAGAAAGAAAGAGAGATACTACAGGTTTCAATGAATCATGTCTACTGGTCTCTGGTGGGTGTCCCTGTCTCCTGGTGAAGCTGTCATGTGACCAAGCTCAGTTCCTCTCATGTTTCTCTACCGCAGAATCACATCCATCATCACAAAGGGGCAGGAAAGGGAGGGAAATAACTAAAGAAAGTTTAAAAGAAAGAACGGAAGAAGCGAAAAGTCGAAAAAAAATAAAGAAGGGAAGTAAACAGGAAAGAGCAAGAGAGAAAGACCGAAAGTTTAGTACTGAAAGTAAAAAAAACACAATAATTAAATAAAGGAGAGAGTGCAACAGGGCTCTGCCAGTGCCAGCCTCCTCGCCTGAGCTGAGACTTGGCACCACAAACAAAGAGACTCTGTCCAAATCCAGAGAGGGCACACAGACAAACACACACAGTCACATACACAGTCACACACACACACACACACACACATAGTCACACACACTTTACACACTTGGTGGCCTGCTGAGTGTATGGAACAGCAGGGGAACACTCTGGGGATGTCATGGGGATTCAGACACCAGAAGTCTTTCTCTTCACTCATCACTGAGTCCTGAGTAACACTGAGACCTCACACACACACACACACACACACACACACACACACCTGCTTTTGAAAAACTAGATGATTACTTCTTGGATTACTTTTAAATTCAGAAACAACTGTAGCAAAAATTTCTGGTACATCTTTCAATTAGGCTCACGCGATTTAGAACACATTGGTTATTGTGCATGGTTAGTAAAATAGAGATATTCAAAGTGTAACGTTTGACCGATTGTGAAGAAATATATCATTGTGTCATTTTTTTTTAAAATTATTAAAACAACAATACAATACAATACAAAAACAATATGAATGGCTGCTACCATCAGAGAGTGTTCTGGTCAAAAGGTGCTCCCGTCCCCACTCTCCCCGAAACGCCGTCAGGCCGAAGCCCCCGCCCCCGGCCCAAAAGGGATTTTCCAAGGGCGGGATGGACCGAGCCCCGCCCGATGACCGGGTGAGCGCACGCATAACCACCAGGACCAGCACACACACTGTTCACACACACACCGCTCACAGTGTGAAACCAAAACACCAAACATACATAACTAAACACAAAACATCCCCACCCTCACTTTTGATTGGAGGACCTAAACTTGATGCTGTGCATGTGTGTATGTATTTACAACCCTCATTAATTCCAACCTTCAGATCAACCCATCTTTCCCAGTAAATCATCATTCTACCATTTCCTCTTGCAATACATCCCTCCATTCTACCATGGTGTCTCACTAGTGACTTGAACCTCCCCATCTCCAAAATGTAAATTTTTACCCAAGAGCACAATGATATTTCCTATTGACCCCCAACAACACAGTTTGCAGGTTCAACCGCGCCTTGATATTATGACATAACCATTCCTGGACCGGACTCCAAAAACAAGCCAGCGATGGACAGTACCAGAAGAGATGTTCTACTGACTTTGTTTCCACGTGGCAGTCTGCACCGGTCTGACTGTTCAATGCCCCATAAACTGAGCATTGTTTTTGTAGCGTGAATTTTTGTATAATAGCTCAAATTGAAAAGAATGGATTGATGCATCAATTGTTGTTTTGTATATCAGTTCATAAACCCGATGCCTTGGTATTGAGACTAGGAAAATCTGTTCCCAACTATCTTTCATTTTATGCTGCGTAGTTGTCAAACCTCTTGACTGTAAGTGAAACTGATACATTTTACGATTTATGTTGGTCATTTTAAGACATTTTTAATTGGTGGCAGACAAACTAATTCATTCCTTTCTCTTTTAAGTAATTGCATCTTCCATTTTTGTGGCAGAGCTCAGCTGAGTTGGTTATCATGTTGTATTGAGCATACATCTCCATACACCTTGATTAATTGCTTGTATGACATCATTTGACCATCGTTGTAAACAATGTCATTCATAAACATGATACTCATATACATTCTCACTGGTTTATCCTCCATCAGTACATTAGCAGTTTAGCCATATTATTACATTAATATTAGGGGCGGCAGGTAGCCTAGTGGGCCAGTAAGTGAAAGGTTGCTAGATCGAATCCCCGAGCTGACAAGGTAAAAATCTGTCCTTCTGCCCCTGAACAAGGCAGTTAACCCACTGTTCCTTGGCCGTCATTGTAAATAGGAATTTGTTCTTAACTGACTTGCCTATTTAAATAAAGGTTCAATTAAAAAAAACATTTGCTGTAATATATATTCTGCCTCTTCTGGAGGATAAAATTGGAATTGTAGCCAACATGGCTTCCTCCTTTAAGAAGGAGGATTATTTAAAGAGGGTTCCATTGTCAATCCACCGGAAATTGATGGTTTTAATCTGTATAAGAGCAAAGAGCCTCTGTTTAAACATCGGATGTACCTCTCTTAGTAGCCTACTGGAAAACCAGTTTGCATTTAGATACAGTTTCAGTATAATAGAAGCTTTACGAGAGAGTTGTAATGCTTTGATATTTAATAGTTTTAGCCCTCCAAACTCATATTCATTATATAAATATACTTGTTTAACTTTTACAAAAGTGTCCTCTGCAGTGGTGTGCCTTTTTTTGTTTTCTGAAATCCCTACTTTTCCAATAAACGTTAATCAAATACAACCACTCACTGTTTCCTTTTTGAGATTAAATTGGCACAGCTGCCTTCTTAGAGCAACAGCAATGCGCAAACAGTCTGTGGTTGTATTTGATTAATGTTCATTGAAAAAGTATGGCTTTCAGCAATCAAAGAAAGGCAAGCTCCTGACGAACAATTCTTGTGCTGACGTTGCTTCCAGAGGCAGTTTGGAACTCCAAAATGAGTGTTGCAACCGAGGACAGAAACATTTTACGGGCTACGCGCTTCAGCACTCGGCGGTCCCATTCTGTGAGCTTGTGTGGCCTATCACTTCGTGGTTGAGCTGTTGTTGCTTCTAGACATTTCCACTTCACAATAACACGGGGTAGCTCTAGCAGGGCAGAAATTTGACTAAGTGACTTGTTAGAAAGGTGGTATCCTCTATGACGGTGCCACGTTGAAGGTCACTGAGCTCTTCATTAAGGCTATTTTACTGCCAATGTTTGTCTATGGAGATTGCAAGGCTGTGTGCTTGTCAGCAATGGGTGTTGCTGAAATAGCCGAATCCACTAACTTGAAGGGGTGTCCACATACTTTTGTATATATATAAATATAGTGAACATAGCTTGCTAATTAAACAGTAAGCTCCATTAATTTAATCATAGTCATTATTTGTTGTTTTGAACATTCCCCTTATCCATAGCTACTGTAGCTACCTAGCTACCCTAGTCTGACCTCAGGTTAGCTGACATAGCTTGCGAGCAGAAAATTCATTTGTAGAATTTTTGCATTGTAATTTCAGAAAATGTCCATAATATATCTGCAGTAATACTGGAATGATAGTGTTTCACAGTATCACTTCAGTGTTGTGATTGGCTGTGATATTGGCCTACTGATTTCTCCCATCGGCCGGAAAAATAAGCTGTTCTGGCTTTGTGGATGTTTTATCTAATGGAAACCGGGGCGTGGCCATTGTAGGGCAAACGGCCAATGTAGAAATAAATCACTTTCATTTCCTGGTTGGTAAAATTCGACACTGTTCGCTCACTTTCTGTTTATATAAGAAAACAAGCACTGAGTAGTGTAGGGAATCATTGTACCATCTGTGAAATATATTTTCAATAACAATATGGTTTTTATAGCTGTTTGAAGCTGGTGGACCAAAACCGAAAGTTTCTGCCATGTTACGGGGAGGAGGAGATTTGTTTTGAATGCAACCTAGTGCTGTTGCAATTCAACTGGCTTCCACATACTGTAGGGGAGAAATTATGAGAAATGATATGTATAAAACCTTTAACGTAATCAGTGATGCACATGCTGCCTATGTCATTTATCTCTGGATACATTGCTGCTCGTGTGTTTCCGTGTGTACACTTTACTCACTCCTGTCTATCGGTCTGTCTTCCCGTTCGTCTTTCAGGAACAGGAATCAGAGGGAGGCAGAACCCCACTGATGAATGCAGCCAGAGTACTGTAGAGTACTGTACAGTTTCTAATCAGCAAAGGTGTGCCTCTGCTCCCTCTCTATATAACACAGAACCACACAGGAGACACTGCTACTCCTACTGCTCTCTCCTCGTCTGACCACGTGTTCTCGCAAACCCCGAGAGCATCTGGTCAGCGGGGTGGTGGCACTGGAATCCTCATCTCTCCCAAGTGGACATTCTCTCTTTCTCCCCTGACCCATCTGTATATCTCCTCATTTGAATTCCATGCTGTCACAGTCACTAGCCCATTCAAGCTTAACATCCTTATCATTTATCGCCCTCCAGGTTCCCTTGGAGAGTTCATGAATGAGCTTGACGCCTTGATAAGTTCCTTTCCTGTGGATGGCTCACCCCTCACAGTTCTGGGTGACTTTAACCTCCCTACGTCTACCTTTGACTCATTTTTCTCTGCCTCCTTCTTTCCACTCCTCTCCTCTTTTGACCTCACCCTCTCACCGTCCCCCCCTACTCACAAGGCAGGCAATACGCTTGACCTCATCTTTACTAGATGCTGTTCTTCTACTAATCTCACTGCAACTCCCCTCCAAGTCTCCGACCACTACCTTGTATACTTTTCCCTCTCGCTCTCCTCCAACACTACTCACTCTGCCCCTACTCAGATGGTATTGCGCCGTTGCAACCTTCGCTCTCTCTCTCCTGCTACTCTCTCCTCTTCCATCCTATCATCTCTTCCCTCTGCTCAATCCTTCTCCAACCAATCTCCTGATTCTGCCTCCTCAACCCTCCTCTCCTCCCTTTCTGCATCCTTTGACTCTCTATGTCCCCTATCCTCCCGGCCGGCTCGGTCCTCCCCTCCTACTCCGTGGCTTGACGACTCATTGCGAGTTCACAGAACAGGGCTCCGGGCAGCCGAGCGGAAATGGAGGAAAACTAGCCTCCCTGCAGACCTGGCATCTTTTCACTCCCTCCTCTCTACATTTTCTTCCTCTGTTTCTGCTGCTAAAGCTGCTTTCTACCACTCTAAATTCCAAGCATCTGCCTCTAACCCTAGGAAGCTCTTTGCCACCTTCTCCTCCGTCCTGAATCTTCCTCCTCCCCACCCCCCCTCCCTCTCTGCGGATGATGACTTCGTCAACCATTTTGAAAAGAAGGTTGACGACATCCGATCCTCATTTGTTAAGTCAAACGACACCGCTGGTCCTGCTCACATTGCCCTACCCTATGCTTTGACCTCTTTCTCCTCTCTCTCTCCAGATGAAATCTTGCGACTTGTGACGGCCGGCCGCCCGCCCAACAACCTGCCCGCTTGACCCTATCCCCTCCTCTCTTCTCCAGACCATTTCCGGAGACCTTCTCCCTTACCTTACCTCACTCATCAACTCATCCTTGACCGCTGGCTACGTCCCTTCCGTCTTCAAGAGAGCGAGAGTTGCACCCCTTCTCAAAAAACCTACACTCAATCCCTCCGATGTCAACAACTACAGACCAGTATCCCTTCTTTCTTTCCTCTCCGAAACTCTTGAGCGTGCCGTCCTTGGCCAGCTCTCTTGCTATCTCTCTCAGAATGACCTTCTTGATCCAAATCAGTCAGGTTTCAAGACTGGTCATTCAACTGAGACGGCTCTTCTCTGTGTCACGGAGGCTCTCCACACTGCTAAAGCTAACTCTCTCTCCTCTGCTCTCATCCTTCTAGACCAATCTGCTGCCTTTGATACTGTGAACCATCAGATCCTCCTCTCCACCCTCTCCGAGTTGGGCATCTCCGGTGCGGCTCACTCTTGGATTGCGTCCTACCTGACAGGTCGCTCCTACCAGGTGGCATGGCGAGAATCCGTCTCCACACCACGTGCTCTCACCACTGGTGTCCCCCAGGGCTCAGTTCTAGGCCCTCTCCTATTCTCGCTATACACCAAGTCACTTGGCTCTGTCATATCCTCACATGGTCTCTCCTATCATTGCTACGCAGACGACACACAATTAATCTTCTCCTTTCCCCCCTCTGATAACCAGGTGGCGAATCGCATCTCTGCATGTCTGGCAGACATATCAGTGTGGATGATGGATCACCACCTCAAGCTGTACCTCGGCAAGACGGAGCTGCTCTTCCTCCCGGGGAAGGACTGCCCGTTCCATGATCTCGCCATCACGGTTGACAACTCCATTGTGTCCTCCTCCCAGAGTGCTATGAGCCTTGGCGTGACAACACCCTGGACAACACCCTGTCGTTCTCCGCTAACATCAAGGCTGTGACCCGGTCCTGTAGGTTCATGCTCTACAACATTCGCAGAGTACGACCCTGCCTTACACAGGAAGCGGCGCAGGTCCTAATCCAGGCACTTGTCATCTCCCGTCTGGATTACTGCGACTCGCTGTTGGCAGGGCTCCCTGCCTGTGCCATTAAACCCCTACAACTCATCCAGAACGCCGCAGCCTGTCTGGTGTTCAACTTTCCCAAGTTCTCTCACGTCACCCTGCACCTCCGCACACTCCACTGGCTTCCAGTTGAAGCTCGCATCTGCTACAAGACCATGGTGCTTGCCTACGGAGCTGTGAGGGGAACGGCACCTCCGTACCTTCAGGCTCTGATCAGTCCCTACACCCAAACAAGGGCACTGCGTTCATCCACCTCTGGCCTGCTGGCCCCCCTACCTCTGAGGAAGCACAGTTCCCGCTCAGCCCAGTCAAAACTGTTCGCTGCTCTGGCACCCCAGTGGTGGAACAAGCTCCCTCACGACGCCAGGACAGCGGAGTCAGTCACCACCTTCCGGAGACACCTGAAACCCCACCTCTTTAAGGAATACCTGGGATAGGATAAAGTAATCCTTCTAACCCACCCCCCACCCCCTCCCCCCAAAAAAGATATAGATGTACTATTGTAAAGTGGTTGTTCCACTGGATATCATAAGGTGAATGCACCAATTTGTAAGTCGCTCTGGATAAGAGCGTCTGCTAAATGACGTAAATGTAAATGTAAATGAGACATCTGACACATTGCATTAGTGATCTAATGTTGTCACTTCTGTTGACAACGAGTGAATGTTAAACAGGAAATGTCATTGTAGGGAAGAAGCACCCAGAGAATTGTTTATCATTGTTCCTCTTGTCCACACACACAGGGCACCTGGACATGGTACACTGCCTGTTTGTTAGAAGCTGGAGTTGATTAGATGCACACAGCACTCATGGAGGCGTGTATGGTGAGTACACACACAGACACACTGGCTGCTGTTGGACAGCGGGGCACAGGTCAACACACCTGCTGACTCTTCTGTGTCTCCGCTGACGCTGGCGGCCTGTAGGGGACATGCAGAGCTGGCTGCCCTGCTGATGGAGAGGTGATACGATGAGGGATACACTCCACACATGGAGGTTACACAAGAGGACCAAGAGGAGATGGTGGCGCTGCTTTTGGCAAGAGGTATGGGCTTCTCCTTCTCTCTGGGTTTGAATTAAACCAGTCCCAGTGCTTTTCTTTAGAGATGGTACCTACCATATTGACCATCTAAGCTCAGTGCTGAGGCAAAATATGAAACCCTGCATATGCGTTATAAAGATTTGGTATAATTTCAGCCAGTAGTTCTGAAGGTAGCGCTCACGAGCCAAAAGGGGTCCCCGAAAATGTTGCACAATTGTGTACAACGTCATCCATTTTCTGTAATATGTTACTTCCTGTATAAAACGTGTTTATGCTTAATATCCCGTTCAATCTATCATTTGATGTCTCATTGTAGAGCCGTTAGAAGCATAACTCGAGGAGAAAGGGCTTTTTGAACTGTTCTTGTTTTTCACATCAATACATCTAGCTACAGCACTCTCACATTTTATAGAACTTGGTCTTATGTACAGAGTGGCGGTCACTCTCTCCTCAAGTCGTGTCATTACAGACTGAAAACGTTCCAAGATTTTAACGTCTGCAATTGGGAGGAAAAGAAAAGTTGAACACAAGGGTAACTGAACTTTCAAACAGCCAATTTGGTCGGCAGCATGTCAAGCCCAAATTTGGGCATTTTACAATTCATTTCCTGAACAACGTATAATTCTGAGGGTCTGGTTTGAGCATGCCAATCATTTCCAGATTGGCTCATGACATTAAAAGCTTGTAGAACAGAAGGTGCCATAACATTTAAGGCCTCAGGTTGCTCATGTGCAATGGAATACAGTTGAGTATAGTACAAGTAGTTTACAACGAATGTGTGTGTTTCTATGCGTGTGTCTGTGTGTCAGTGTTCATTTCGTCAACAATAACTATGACAAAAAAATATGTGTCAATGACCTATTTTTCCTGACAAAAACGAATGATGATAATAAAAAAATGACATGAAAAAAAAAACGATAACTGCGACAAATTAGTTTTCATTTTAGTCAACGAAAATGTGATGACAAGAATTCCACATGAGAGACTAACGGACATTCAATTTCACATGAAGCTCCTTTTCATCTCTTTTGTCCAATCATAAGCAAGCATGCAGAATATGTCATGCAATCCTCTCATTGGCAGAATGAACTTCTTTCAGTTGGTTGTCTGATTAGTCTGACACAGCTCCCGAGCGGTCACTTCAGTCGCTCGTCAATCTTTTGAACTGATGCGCAGCCAGCCAGGACACTTCACTTGTAACTAACTAAACTAGAAACAATCATGTTTACTCTTGTACTTTCATGTTGGCTATTTTTGCTCTGATCATATCAGAATCTCGATTTTCCCATGTGCGCTGCAATTCATCTATGTTGCTACTCTCGCGGTCCTCAAATGAAGTGCAGTTGTTTATTTCTGATTGGAAATATTAATTTGGTGAATATTAGAGTATAGTAATATTTCTAGCATGGTTGGAAAGCTCAGATTCTCCCCCTTTTAAGCGAATCACAGTTATTTACTCCCATCCCGAGATTATGATGGGGAGAAAAGAGCTGTATGCCTAAATGGTTTAACTTGCCTAAAATGTTGAATCAACATTGTTTCCACATAATTTGAACAACAAATGACATTTAATCAACGTGGGAAAATGACAGGATTTGCAAAAAGTCATCAATGTAAGGGAATTTCGTATTTTTCTCACACAATTACCTAAATCCAATGACATGGTGAACTCTTTGGTTAATTTTACATTTAATTCACGTTAGTTGACAGTCAACCAAATTGAAATCAGAACTTGACATTGAACTGACGTCTGTACCCAGAGGGAAGGCTTCGTAGCCTACATGGTAAATCATGCATGGCAGTGCTTACAATCTGCCACAATAGCAATGTGCCAGATATATGAAGGGATAATAAATAGGCCTAGTTGGACCAGGCTATCTGAATGTGCACATAAATATTATTTATCTAACGGAGGAAGAAAATGCACTGGCTAATACTGTATGTGACTAAAATAACTGTGACTTCAACTAGACTAACATTGCCCAGAGTTTTAGTCAACTGATAATAACTCAAACTAAGGATGAAATGACAAAAATGTGACTAAGTTTAAAATGTATTTTATTCATAAAGACTAAAACTAAATTGAAAAAAGAGCTGGTGTGTTTGTTTGTGTGAGTCTGTCTCTGTGTGTGTGTGTGTGTGTGTGTGTGTGTGTGTGTGTGTGTGTGTGTGTGTGTGTGTGTGTGTGTGTGTGTGTGTGTGTGTGTGTGTGTGTGTGTGTGTGTGTGTAGTCATACTGTACCATCAGTTTGTATTGTGTATGTGGGTGAATGTGGGCTTCCTGTGTGTTTGGAATAGGTTTGCATGAATACGTCACAGCTCCCTATACACACAAGTCTCGCTGAAGCATTTAACAAAAGTATACAGAGATGAAAGAGCACACACACACACACACACACACACACACACACACACACACACACACACACACACACACACACACACACACACACACACACACACACACACACACACACACACACACACACACACACACACACACTGAATTAACTGAATGGGCAAACAGTGTGAATAGACTAGGCTGTCTGACACATACAGCCATCAATAAGGAAGTCCAGTGAGTAATGTCTGAGTGTTGGGAGGCATGTTAGTATTGCTGCTGCAGCAGGATGTTAATGAAACCTGCGGTTTCATCATTTACAAATGAACCTCAAAGGCTCAGAGTTTACTGCAATTACAATATAGCAAACAAAATGTACAGAATCAAAGATTTATCTCTGAAGAGAGAACCTAATTGATATATACCCCTGTGGAAAACAAAGCTAAGCATGAGAGATGTGAAGTTTGTCTGCTGTCCTGGATGTCAGGATAGTTGAGAAATTGTTGGGCATTGTTTTGTTTGAGGTAAAATAAGCGCCAAATCAGTGAAAATTATGTCATTAAATGTGTTTATAGACCCATTATACAGTAGACTATCTATAGACCAGTGAATTATAGACCAGTGACAAGGCTGGTCACATGAAGGAAGGAGCGAGAGAGATGAAAAGAGAGGGAGAGGTGAAAAGAGAGAGAGAGGAGAGAGAAAGAGAGTGAAAGAGAGAGTGAGAGGAGAGAGAATTGAAACGAGAGGCTGAAAAGAGAGAGGAGACTAGCAGAATAAAGGAGAGGAAAATGAATGGGGAGAAGGAGAGAGAAAAAAGAGTAGTGTAAAAGTTGGAGCTCATGAGCAGAAGGGGAGGAGGGAGGGGGCTGGCCTTCTCTGGTCACATGACCTGTCTGTCCTTGAGGAGGTCATTGCTGTCCCTTACAATCACTCTTTTTGTCTTTCTTCCCCCCCTTCCCCCCACCCCTGTCTATCTCTGTTCCTCACCAGAACAAACTGAAAGGGACCTCTGTTCTCCTTCTTCTCTCACTCACTCTCTCTCTCTCTCTCTCTCTCTCTCTCTCTCTCTCTCTCTCTCTCTCTCTCTCTTTCTTTCTCTCTCTCCTCTCTCTTCTCTCTCGCTCTCCCTTTCTCTGGTTGTTGGCAGAACTGAATGGAGGGACTCCGGTGTTACGCAATACTGCTTCCTGTAGTGCCCCCACTCTCCTCTGTCAGTGACACTAACTAAATTTCCCAATAGGCAGGTGTATTATAAGCCCTCCCCCCTCCTCTTCCCAAATTCCATTCTTTGCCTCTTCTCTCCTTCCCTCCTCTCTGTGACTGGAGGGATTGTCCTTCCCTTGGGGCCCTGGTGTTCCCTCATGGAAAAATACTAGAAAAACAGAACACTCTGAACTAAGACACGCACACACACACACACACACACACACACACACACACACACACACACACACACACACACACACACACACACACACACACACACACACACACACACACACACACACACACACACACACTGTGACCTCTGTCTCATTACTGGACAGGGACAGGACATCACAGAAAGGGTCGTGGTGAATAGTGAGAAGTGAGAAAGAGAGATATACAGAGAGTTTTTTTAACCTTTAACATGATGTCCCCCTGAGTCAAACATCTGTAATCACACTGTGACATCTGCTCATGTGATCACTTCATCACTCTCTGTCACGTATGTGTGTGTGTGTCTTTTTTTTTGGGGGGGGGGGGGTGGACACACACACATACACAAACACAGACACACACACACACACACACAAACGCAATAGACACTTGGGTTCAATAACACTCAGGACAACAGATAATAGCAACAGTATGCTACAACATCCTGCTATACAGAATCCTTAAGAGGTTGTTGATAGAAATACACAGGGCTAAATCCTGCTGTACTAGTAGAGTCATTAAGAGGTGTTGTTGATAGAAATACACAGGGCTAAATCCTGCTGTACAGTAGAGTCATTAAGAGGTGTTGTTGATAGAAATACACAGGGCTAAATCCTGCTGTACAGTAGAGTCATTATGAGGTGTTGTTGATAGAAATACACAGGGCTAAATCCTGCTGTACAGTAGAGTCATTATGAGGTGTTGTTGATAGAAATACACAGGGCTAAATCCTGCTGTACAGTAGAGTCATTATGAGGTGTTGTTGATAGAAATACACAGGGCTAAATCCTGCTGTACAGTAGAGTCATTATGAGGTGTTGTTGATAGAAATACACAGGGCTAAATCCTGCTGTACAGTAGAGTCATTATGAGGTGTTGTTGATAGAAATACACAGGGCTAAATCCTGCTGTACAGTAGAGTCATTATGAGGTGTTGTTGATAGAAATACACAGGGCTAAATCCTGCTGTACAGTAGAGTCATTATGAGGTGTTGTTGATAGAAATACACAGGGCTAAATCCTGCTGTACAGTAGAGTCATTATGAGGTGTTGTTGATAGAAATACACAGGGCTAAATCCTGCTGTACAGTAGAGTCATTATGAGGTGTTGTTGATAGAAATACACAGGGCTAAATCCTGCTGTACAGTAGAGTCATTAAGAGGTGTTGTTGATAGAAATACACAGGGCTAAATCCTGCTGTACAGTAGAATCATTAAGAGGTGTTGTTGATAGAAATACACAGGGCTAAATCCTGCTGTACAGTAGAGTCATTATGAGGTGTTGTTGATAGAAATACACAGGGCTAAATCCTGCTGTACAGTAGAATCATTAAGAGGTGTTGTTGATAGAAATACACAGGGCTGAATCCTGCTGTACAGTAGAATCATTAAGAGGTGTTGTTGATAGAAATACACAGGGCTGAATCCTGCTGTACAGTAGAGTCATTATGAGGTGTTGTTGATAGAAATACACAGGGCTAAATCCTGCTGTACAGTAGAGTCATTAAGAGGTGTTGTTGATAGAAATACACAGGGCTAAATCCTGCTGTACAGTAGAGTCATTATGAGGTGTTGTTGATAGAAATACACAGGGCTAAATCCTGCTGTACAGTAGAGTCATTATGAGGTGTTGTTGATAGAAATACACAGGGCTAAATCCTGCTGTACAGTAGAGTCATTATGAGGTGTTGTTGATAGAAATACACAGGGCTAAATCCTGCTGTACAGTAGAGTCATTATGAGGTGTTGTTGATAGAAATACACAGGGCTAAATCCTGCTGTACAGTAGAGTCATTATGAGGTGTTGTTGATAGAAATACACAGGGCTAAATCCTGCTGTACAGTAGAGTCATTATGAGGTGTTGTTGATAGAAATACACAGGGCTAAATCCTGCTGTACAGTAGAGTCATTATGAGGTGTTGTTGATAGAAATACACAGGGCTAAATCCTGCTGTACAGTAGAGTCATTATGAGGTGTTGTTGATAGAAATACACAGGGCTAAATCCTGCTGTACAGTAGAGTCATTATGAGGTGTTGTTGATAGAAATACACAGGGCTAAATCCTGCTGTACAGTAGAGTCATTATGAGGTGTTGTTGATAGAAATACACAGGGCTAAATCCTGCTGTACAGTAGAGTCATTATGAGGTGTTGTTGATAGAAATACACAGGGCTAAATCCTGCTGTACAGTAGAGTCATTATGAGGTGTTGTTGATAGAAATACACAGGACATTGCAAACGGCCCTGACACACTTGAAAGTCTTTCTCATTCATGTCAAGCTGAAACAACACAAGGACACATCTCTCTCTGTCTCTCTCTCTGTCTCTCTCTCTCTTTGTGTGTGTATATATATATATATATATCCCTCTTCATCCGTCTCTCCGTCCCTCTGCATGTTTAAGTGTGGAACCGAATGGACACATACTGTATCAAAGCTTTCTGTCATTATGGGATCATGTGAGTTTTTATTCTGGGTCGTAGAATCTATGGTCCCTTTCTGCCTCCTTCATCTCTCTGTACTGTTACCCCTGGAGAATATAAGCTTGGCCAGAAGCAAAGACCAGGCAAGGCCTTTTCCTGCAGTCAAATGAACTAGTGGCCTCATGGGTGGAATGATAATAATATTTTTCACAATTTCATAGTTAATAAACATTATTGTTTTACACCGAAAATCCAGGGTTTCCATTACAAACAGTGTTGTTATATTTCAGTCTTCTGTGATGTACATGAAGTGTAATAATGGGATGCAAACTCTAAATTGACCCTGATTTAGCCGACTGCAGTCAATGAACAAGAAGTCACTGGTGTGTGTGTGAGTGTGTTAGGTTATGTTGCCACGGTGCTCTCTCCCCAAGAGATAGAGCCCCGATGATCAATGTGTGATCTAAAGAGGCACGTCTCAAATGTCAACAACAAACACACACACACACACACACACACACACCACACACACACACACACACACACACACACACACACACACACACACACACACACACACACACACACACACACACACACACACACACACACACACACACACACACACACACATGCACAGAGCCAGTACATCCATCACCTCCTCTCCATTCTATACATAAACACACACATATACAAGCAAGAATGCACATACATACGCTCCACTTACACATGATAAGATATTTGCTACCGCTGTGCATTCCAGACCATAATCTCTAAAGCAGGGGCTTTGGGCATGGGCAGAGGTTGCCTAGCAACAGTTAACGGTTGGTCAGGGTTGGATGGGCTAGCTTAGGTTGGTTTTTGGTGGGATATAGAAATATACACACACACACACACACACACACACACACACACACACACACACTCACACACACACACACACACACACACACACACACACACACACACACACACACACACACACACACACGAATGAAGGAAAGGAGACAAGGCGAGGAGGAATCCATTATTTCAGACCACTGAGATGCTCCCTCAGTGAAGTCATCAGGGAAAGGACATATGAGATTGTAAGGTGTTGGAACATGGCCGTACTGTCTAGTCAGGAAGCCCTATAGGGACCAATTTGAGGCAGACATATAGGCAATCCTATTTAATGGGAGTTTTCCTGGCGCCTGTTTTAACACTAGTGTGCAGAGATGAGTTGAGAGGATCGGTCTGTCTTCTATATCCCTGGGGGCTGAACGTTACTGTGTGGGACGCAACACTAGCACTGACACATCTCACTGGAAAGCAAGACGTTCATCTGTCTGCCTACTGCAGACACCTCTCCTCTCTCCCCCATCTTTTTCTCTCTCCCTCTCTCTCATCTCCATGCTCCTGCTGCCTGTCCCTAGGGTTCTCCTTCTCAAATCAAAGTTCATTTGTCACGAGCGCTTACAGTGTAGACCTTACAGTGAAATGCTTACATGCTCATCAGTCTAGCATTGCCATTTAGTCTCTCTCGCCACCATGGTCCTCCAATGCCCTCATATACAGTACTGTACCCCCTGGCCCACTGTTTATCATGTGTAGACACACACACACACACACACACACATACACACACACACACACACACACACACACACACACACACACACACACACACACACACACACACACACACACACACACACACACACACACTGGTCATTTCACTATACACCCTCAGGCCCACAGTTTCTGTTGTGTAGAGAATAGGTTATGAGTCTCGTACTTTACTGACTTTGTTTTAAAGCTCAAACACTCACATGTTGTTCTGCTGTTCCACTCTCCCCCCCATCTTAACCCTCCATGTCTATGTGGTACCCATAGTAACCAACTACACCACATCCCTTAGGTCCCATTCCATCACTGAAACACCCCACCCACCCTACACACACACACACAGACCACACTCAACAGGCACTGCACAGGTCCACTCATCTCTGCATCATATGGATGTGCTAATCCAGCGACTCACTGAGCTGAGAGGAGATCGAGGTGATTTAAAGATCAGAGGTTTGACAGAGACACAGGTGAACAAGCTGATATGTGCTCACTTACAGCACAACACAGCAGTCGGGGTTAGGTTAGGAGGACGCCAGAGCAATCAATGTCTTCTTATTCACTGCTGCGGCTCACTGGTTCACACACACACACATCATTGCAGGCACCATGTGAATTGAACATCCTTGCAGGCACCATGTGAATTGAACATCCTTGCAGGCACCATGTGAATTGAACATCCTTGCAGGCATCATGTGAATTGAACATCCTTGCAGGCACCATGTGAATTGAACATCCTTGCAGGCACCATGTGAATTGAACATCCTTGCAGGCACCATGTGAATTGAACATCCTTGCAGGCATCATGTGAATTGAACATCCTTGCAGGCACCATGTGAATTGAACATCCTTGCAGGCACCATGTGAATTGAACATCATTGCAGGCACCATGTGAATTAAACATCCTTGCAGGCATCATGTGAATTGAATGTGTGAGGTATTGGTTACAAGCATGGAGGCAACTAACCTTTTCCTAACCGACTGAAAACCAGCAGTCTGACAGGGGTTGTATGACAGGAACAAGGAGTGGTTGGGTGAATTGTGGGTAGCCTAACCTGAGATATAAACACTTGTGTTGGCTCCCTGAGCCGTTGGCTCAATGGGATGACAGTCTGGGGTTCAAATCCTCTGGGTCCCATATACACCTACACTGTTCCTTCTCATCTGTAAGAACAGAAGAAGAAGAAGATGAGTGTGTATATTAAGAAGAAGAGTGTGTGGGAGAGACACCTGGTGATAGAGATGAAAGGATCCTCACAGGGAGGAGACAGGTTTTGGCGTTTCCACGGAGATGAGAGAGGAGGGACGACAGATGTTGGGGACGAGTAGAGAGCTCAATCAACTCCTCCTCTCTCTTCTCTTCCACTCTCTCTCTCTCTCTCTCTCTCTCTCTCTCTCTCTCTCTCTCTCTCTCCCCGTCTCCTCTTCTTTCTTCGTACCTCTTCACTCGTCTCCTCTGTTTTTCCATCCCTATCCTCCCTGCCCTCTGTCAGAAGCTTCTGCCTACTGTAACTAACATCGCTAGTTAGCGAGCAGTCTTCTACCTCAGCTAACGCCAACCAACGACACATCCATGTCATTATAGCACAGCTAATACACTGTGGCTAATGAAAGCTAGCATGTTGTCTCACACAGCTAACAACGCTACTAACTACTAAGATAACAAAAAGCGTCAACAGCCTTATCTCTCCCACTGGTACTCGTTGAGCTACGAGAGATGTAAGGCAGGCATATTAATAATGGAACACAAACAAGCAAGTACGAGGCAGTGTGTTTGTGTGAGCGTGAGCGTGTGTGTGAGCATGTGTGTGAGCATGTGTTTGTGAGTGTGTGTGAGAGCATCTTTCCTGTGAACAGAAATCCAGAAAGGTTATGAACATCAGTGTCAGAAACATCTGGATTACTGTTCACCAGGAGAGGTTGGAGGTTGTTTTGTCACCTTTGACCTGCTCTTTTAATATCAGAGGCTTCAGTGCCTCAGGGATGGATGTAAATAGCCCAGTGTGTGTGTGTGTGTGTGTGTGTGTGTGTGTGTCTGAGTCTGTGTATGGTTACTATTGACCCAACCAACATACTTGGCTCAAATCCATCAATATCACTGCTTTAGGAGAAAGAGTAAGATGTATATTATATGTACATCCACCCACATGCAGCCACTTACACAAATGCACTCAAGTACATATGTTCATATACAAGGATTCAGACCCCTTCACTTTTTCCACATTTTGTTACTTTACAGCCTTATTCTAGAATGGATGAAATCGGTTTTCCCCCTTATCAATCTACACACAATACCCCATAATGACAAAGCAACAGTTTTTAGAAATGTTTGCAAATTTAGAAAAATAAATAAATAAATAAAATATGACATTTACCTAAGTATTCAGACCCTTTACTCAGTACTTTGTTGAAACACATTTGGCAGCGATTACAGCCTTGAGTCTTCTTGGGTATGATGCTACAAGCTTGGCACACCTGTATTTGGGGAGTTTCTCCCATTCTTCTCTGCAGATCCTCTCAAGCTCTGTCAGGTTGGATGGGGAGTGTCGCTGCACAGCTATTTTCAGGTCTCTCCAGAGATGTTCGATCTGGTTAAAGTCCAGGCTCTGGTTGGGCCACTCAAGGACATTCAGAGACTTGTCCCGAAGCCACTTCTGCGTTGTCTTGGTTGTGTGCTTAGGGTCGTTGTCCTGTTGGAAGGTGAACCTTCGCCCCAGTCTGAGGTCCTGAACGCTCTAGAGCAGGTTTTCATCAAGGATCTCTATGCACTTTGCTCCATTCATTTTTCTCTCAAGCCTGACTAGTCTCCCAGTCCCTGACGCTGAAAAACATCCCCACAGCATGATGCTGCCACCACCATGCTTTACCGTAGGGATGGTGCCAGGTTTCCTCTTCAGGGAAAAGAGTTCAATCTTGGTTTCATCAGACTGGAGAATCTTGTTTCTCATGGTCTGAGAGTCCTTTAGGTGCCTTTTGGAAAACTCCAAGCGGGCTGTCATGTGCTTTTTACTGAGGAGCGGCTTCTGTCTGACCACTCTACCATAAAGGCCTGATTGGTGGAGTGTTGCAGAGATGATTGTCCTTCTGGAAAGTTCTCCGATCTCCACAGAGAAACTCTGGAGCTCTGTCAGAGTGACCATCGGGTTCTTGGTCACCTCCTTGACCAAGGCTCTTCTCCCCCGATTGCTCAGTTTGGCTGGGCGGTCGGCTCTAGGAAGAGTCTTGGTGATTCCAAACTTCTTCCATTTAAGAATGATGGAAGTCACTGTGTTCTTGGGGACCTGCAATGCTGCAGAAATGTTTTGGTACCCTTCCCCAGATCTGTGACTCGACACAATCCTGTCTCGGATCTCTACGGTCAATTCCTTCGACCTCATGGCTTGGTTTTAGTTCTGACATGCACTGTCAACAGTGGAACCTTATATAGACAGGTGTGTGCCTTTCCAAATGATGTCCAATCAATTGAATTTACCAGAGGTGGACTCCAAACAAGTTGTAGAAACATCTCAAGGATGATCAATGGAAACAGGTTGCACCTGAGCACAATTTTGAGTTTCATAGCAAAGGGTCTGAATACTTATGTAAATAAGGTATTTCTGTTTTTATTTAATTTCTAAAAACCTGTTTTCACTTTGTCATTATGGGGTATTGTGTGTAGATTGATGAGGAATTATTTTTATTTAATCCATTTTAGAGTAAGGCTGTAAAGTAACAAAATGTGGAAAAAGTGAAGGGGTCTGAATACTTTCCGAATGCACTGTATAAAAAAAGACCTCTGAAATGTCTATGGGAAAAGGTCTCATTGTATCCCCTTGTTCCTGTCCTTCTATGGTAAAATAGCCACGTCTCCATGCTTCCCTGTATGAACAACATCCTAACACCCTTAACCAAACACCCTGCAATAGCTGTTACCATGGAAACTAGAGCCTCAGACTCCGACCGTGGATCAAAATGAACGTCCCCCCTATAATTCTCTCTCACTCTCCCAATCTCTCTCACTTTTTCTTTTATTTCTGTCTTTCTTTCTTTTTCTCCCTATTTCTTCTCTCTCTCACTCGCTCTCTCTTGCTCTCTCTCTCATACAGAATGATTCTCCAGAGACTCTATTTGTCAAAGTACCATTGTCACACATCCATATCCTGCCCTCCTTTTATTCAAGTCTTTATTCACATATTCTCAGATGTAGCTTGCAGCATTGTCTGAGGCAGATACAGTGGTCCATATTCTCAGATGTTGCTTACAGCATTGTCTGAGGCAGATACTGTGGTCCATACAGCATTGTCTGAGGCAGATACAGTGGTCCATATTCTCAGATGTAGCTTACAGCATTGTCTGAGGCAGATACAGTGGTCCATATTCTCAGATGTAGCTTACAGCATTGTCTGAGGCAGATACTATGGTCCATATTCTCAGATGTAGCTTACAGCATTGTCTGAGGCAGATACAGTGGTCCATATTCTCAGATGTAGCTTACAGCATTGTCTGAGGCAGATACAGTGGTCCATATTCTCAGATGTAGCTTACAGCATTGTCTGAGGCAGATACTGTGGTCCATATTCTCAGATGTTGCTTACAGCATTGTCTGAGGCAGATACAGTGGTCCATATTCTCAGATGTAGCTTACAGCATTGTCTGAGGCAGATACTGTGGTCCATACAGTATTCGCCTCTGCATATAGACTCCATCCATACAGATGACAAAAACATTGAAAAGTTTAGGTGTCAAAGCTCATGTGAAGGACAGGTCAACTTTACTTGAAATGAATGCTCAATCATGCGGTGCAGACACAATAAATGGTTTTTCACCTCTCTCCAAATATGATCACTCACATATATCACATATATCATACCCCCCTAAAAATGCTAACCTCCCCTGTTATAATTTAATGGTGAGAGGTTAGCATGTCTTGGTGGTATGAAATTTGTGCGTCTGTAACTTTTTCACTCATCATTATTGACGATTCATTCAGGATTATCCGTAATCATGGTAGTCTTTAGAAACATTTTATATTCTTATTTACAATAAAAATTACTCCAAAATGACAGAATACAGGGCCAAATACTTAACTTTTTACTACTGTGTTGTTTTTCCCAGCAGGCTCTGCGCCCTGTCAGCCCATTGGGTGGTGAGGCCCGGGGAGAGATGGAAGGAGGCGGAGGAAGGGGTTAGAGGTCACAAGACTATTTCCTTTTCTTCTCACCTGTCTAGTTATTTTCAGATCAGTGCAGATGTGGAAAGGGGGTGATACATTGGCCGTGTTCAAGGGCATCAAAACCACTGCAGGCGACTGCTAACTGACTGATCTACAAGTCACCTTACATCATAAATAACACATATTATTATTTGTATATCAGTCAGTCACAATTTGCGGTTTTGATTCTCTCGAACACAGCCATTCCAAATGCACATACACACGTGTGTGTCCTCCTGCTGGTGTGTTCGAGCATTAAGCCTAACGAAGCCGACCGTAGATGAAAGTCAGAGAGTGAAGTTGGGGGTAGGTGCACCTGCGACAGCCAAAGGTAAGGGTTTTCCAACAGCAAGGCTCATATCAATATGGCAGTGTCAACATAGCTGCTATTGTTTATTATTATTCTTTTTTATAAATATCCAAATAAACTTTTCTAATCCTAACCCATATCACATTCTTATAAACGGAAAACATAACATGTCTACAATTCATTGGTTAGAGAGACTTTCATTTGTATCCCCTGTAGCTTTAGAATCCTGGAAAAGTTGGTTCCTGTTTCAGTCAGGTCTGTGGCCATGTTCGCGTGGGTCAAACAAAACCATTGATTGACCAATAGCGCTTCCCAAAATGCAGGCGATGGCTGCATGGTGCAGTTGGTGAGAAGCAACTGCAGCGACTTGAAGGCGACTTCATAAAAAACTGATTTTGGTAAAGTTAATTCAGTCGACATGCAGTCTCATGACTTTATAACCATAATGCAACACACTTTGAAAGGCCAACTTTGTTGATCAAACAAGCGGTCATTTTCTTTCCATATAGTTTGCCACAGAATGGCTGATTTATATTTTATGGATTTGTTCTATAGTGAATGAACCTGTACATTGCCAACCTTCATGAGCCTTGGTTGGCAATGTAACTTTTTCTTGTAGACCTAAACACACAGCACATAGCCTCATTCTCTCTCTCATCGCCCTGCTCCTTTCTATCTCTCCCTCCCTCCAGGCGTTGGACAATGTCCCTCTGCTCTTCTACATCCTGGCATGTAGAAGAAGAAGAAGACACAGGGCGCATTGGAGCGGATCACTTTTGTCAGGGTGGTGACCAACAATGATCACTGCCCTGACAAAAGTGATCCGCTCCAATGCGCCCCGTGTCTTCTCCAGTATCTCTAACAGCCTCCAGACACTGATCTAAGGTCAGTTTGGTGTTTTGGTGGTTAATGGTTAAGGTTTTGATTTTGGATTCATGAGCTGATTCTAGATCTGTGCCTAGGAGTATGAACGCCCTACACAACAGACTGATGGAAAGGTAATGTATCGCCCTCTAGAGGATACTGAACAATACTGAATTGTCATAGTAGCTTGACCTTAAATAGCCAACATTGTTTTCCATAGAACACAGCATACCTTTAAGCATTAAAGCTCGAGGGGGTGGGGTATTGGCCAATATACCCCCTTTAAGTGCTGTTCTTACGCACGACGTGAAGTGGACTGCCTGGACACAGCCCTTAGCAGTGGTAGTGTATAATGGCCATAGGCCTATACCATAAACCCCTGAGGTGCCTTATTCATATTATAAACTGGTTACCAACATAATTAACAAGCATTTTGTGTCATACCCATGGTATATTGTCTGATATACACACAGTTGAAATGCTGTTTCCGCCAATCAGCATCCTGGTTCCAAACGACCTGGTTTACAATAGGCTATAAATATAAATTGAATTGTATGGCGGTGTCTATAGCTAGATGTTGGCTAGAAGTACAAGAAAGTGTGTTAAACTCGAATGGTTAAATCCATAATTGGTGATGGAGTAGGTCTACATTTAATCTGATTCAGCAATAATAACATGGCTAATCAGATTAGCAAACCCCGTTACAAGGTTGTAACCTTATAGTAAGAAGTAAGAATATCTCTGGAGTCACTTCGAGACGGTTCTTTTCCATTCGTCATAACATGTTTCCCGTGAAACTCTCAGTGCCCATTCATTGGCTAACCTACCGGTTTGTTCTACGACTCTTAGATGATGATTGGTCCAAATAATGTACATCAAACAAATTGTCCGTTCTTATTGGTAGAATGTCTTAAGCCCCGCCCCTAGAAGTAATACATTATACTTTACCTCCTCCCGGAGCAGTGCCACATATATCTGTGCTAGGGGAAACTTCACCCAAAGCCACTTTCTTAACACAGTTCCGTCCAACGTCACATTACAGCCCAAATGGACCACATGATCAACTGGAAGGTAAGTCAGATATATTAATAAAAGTATATTCATTAGTAACAATTAACATATGCTGAGCATCCCATGTTGTATTGTGTTCTATAAATCGTCCCTTATTTCGCTACGAGGTCGTTGTCGTCTGGCAAGCTGCCCATCCTCTCCAATGTTGTTGTGACTTGATAGTGACACTTGCTATTTGCATGGACAGTGCAGTGTTACGTTTTAAGATATATTTTATTATCTTGTTGTTGGTTAGCTACATTGTTATGAGTGCTTTGTACAGTGACGCATATGCAACGTTTTTAGGATAGTCTTGCTATAAATACTGCAGCCTACGCAGCACCGTTTATGTGGTCTACTTCACGAGGGTCGTCTTGAGCAGGCGCTGCGCAGAGAAGCAGATCTAAAAGTCAGCTCATTTTACAAGTAACTGAACTGACAGGTTCTAATTATAGAAAGATCAGCTAATTTGTTTTGAGATCTGTGATTGCATCGCGCGGGGGGGGGTGTGTGTGTGTGTGTGTGTGTGTGTGTGTGTGTGTGTGTGTGTGTGTGTGTGTGTGTGTGTGTGTGTGTGTGTGTGTGTGAGAGAGAGAGAGACACTGACAGAAGACACCCTAGCATACTGATGGTTGCAGCTGTCCTGCCAACTGTGGTGACTGGGTGTCAGCTCACTCCTAGTCTTCAGACTTTTTGGTGTGGGCGTTGTGGGGGGGGGGGGGGGGGTCGGTGTAGTATTTTGGTCCCTTGCGGAATTCTAGAGCTGTGGTTCCCAACCAGGGAATCCACAGGAGGTACTTGAGAAGGCTCATGAGACCGTAGGCTTACTGGTAAAATGCACGAGGGGGTACTTTAGGGGTACTCCGGGCAGAGCAACATTCAGTTGGTGGTACAGGAACCGAAAAAGGTTGGGAACCGTTGTTCTAGAGTGTTCCTTCCTTGAGGGATGGTAAGAGGGACTGGTGGAGTGTGACTTGCTCCTCTACTTGGTCCGCTGTGCAATTGAGCATGACAGGATTATATTAAGTAGGGCAACTTTGTTGGTCAAACAAGCACTCATTTTATTTCCATCTAGTTTGCCACAGAATGGCTGATTTTATATTTTATAGATTTGTTCTATAGTGAATGAACCTGTACATTACCAACCTTCATGACCCTTCATGACCTAAACACACAGCACATAGCCTCATTATCTCTCTCTCATCACCCTGCTCATTTCTATCTCTCCCTCCCTCCAGGCGTTGGACAATGTCCCTCTGCTCTTCTACATCCTGGCATTGAAGACCCTGGTCTTGTGCCTGGGCTTCGCTGGAGTGAAGATCTATCAGGCTAAGAAGGAAGAGGCCAAGCTGAAGATACAGAGGGCAGAGCAGAGGAGGATAGCGGAGCAGGTGCAGGAGCTCCTGGATAACGAGCTCCAGGACAACAAGAAGGATGACTGACCCAGGAGGAACAAGGGAGAGTGTGAGGAGATGAAAGGTGAAAGTGAATAAAATACAAAATTAGTCCATTTGGAAATCAGTCAGCAATATGGACTGGGAGATAACAATGGGTGTTTCAAAGCTGCTTCAAAGGGTATGATGCCTTAAAGTACAGTAGTTATTGGTCAGTTTGAGCTAAACATTTCCCCTCTTTCTTCGCAGGAACTACAGTATGTCACCTGACCAGACTGGGGACCTACATGCTCCAAGGATGGGGCGGAGCTCTGATTGGCTGGTCTGGGGAGGAAGTGTTGAGAATGTATAGTTCCTGTTGGACAGAACTTACCCAGAACAGGCCTGGGGTCCTGGACATTGCTGCGGGTGTCATTCTTTTTTTACACAAACTTTTAACTTCAGAGCCACCAGATGTTTTGTAAATAAAAACTGTTTTTGTACCTCTGTTGGAGCGGCCTTTCTTTGTCACATTTGATGTATAGAGCTGAATGTTGGAGGCAGTGGTGTGATGGAGAGGTGGTCAGTCTATTGACTACCCATTAGGGGGCATTTAATTTGTCCTGATCAAGGAGATGAGGAAGCCATTATAGCACTAAAGTCATGTTGACTGTTTTCCCCGGTTCGTCTGTCTGTATGGTTACTGTACTTTTGGTACTTATTTTATACGTTTTTTATTTTTTACTTGCTGATTATCTCCGTTAAGTGAAAAGCACTTAATCAAATGTATTATTAGACAATTGAGAAGTCTTAGTGGCTTAGTGTACATGGCTCGGTTCCCTGCACATTGTACATTTGGTATTGGCAGTGACCCTGTTTATATAGCTTCCTCTTTCTGATGTTTTTCTTGATATTGAGCACCACTGTTGGGTAGAGCTTACAAGTTATGCATTTCACTGTACTTTTGTGCCTGTGACAAAACAAACTTGTAAAGGTGATAGTTTGAAAGGGTGCACATCCATCTGTCACCATAGGGAGGCAGCAAAGTGCCACCAAATGGCCAGAATGTGAAGTGGCTCCAGACAGTACTTGCCTATGTTGAACATTTGATGAAAATAAAGCACCACATAATTAAAACAAACCACACATTCACATGACTTTAGCGGTGAAGTCTTTATTACATGATAACTCACTAGATTATTATTGAAAGTATAATAATGAATCTCAATAGTTCAGAGTACAAAAGTAGCTAAATGACTAATGCAACTCCAAACCGCTGGGGTGGATAACTTCATTCCAGATGTGCTGTGATGGCGCATGCATTAAACATTTCACAGTGCATCTACACAAGCCTCCCACTACAACCTATGAACCCCCCCCCCTCCTCTCTCTGACAGCAGCGCACACAACCAACCCTCCTATAGTAACTGCAGTTCAGAGCCCTAATGGCCCCCAGTCGGCCCCAAAATAGCGGTGTAAGTCAAGTGAGACAAGCCATACTGGCCAGGAAGATGTGCAGCAAAAATGTACAGTAAGCTATGAAGACCCATGCAGGCAGTCATCCCTGCCCCGTGTGATCAGCGTGATATGGCAGACATTTCTGTCAAAGGAGGATGAACTAGGAGGGGAGCTTGTATTAACATACAGTAACACTCAATGCTATGGAAGCAGATGAGTCATTATTGGAGACATATTGAACAATAAGTCCCTTTCATAGAATTCACTCCTTGACAGGTTCATTTGCTAAGAAAGTAACTCTGAAGTGTTCTGTTTACAAATGTTAGGCATGGACCATTAGGAATTAGAATATTCATGAATAATAATTAGGTCTATTGTGATGTCATCAAATAGAATGTCATTTGTACTCCTCGATGAGTGAAACTTGGTAAATCGCTGAGCTAGTGATGGCAGCATTCCACAGGAGATTGGTGGCACCTTAATTGGGAGGACGGGCTCGTGGTAATGACTGGAGCGCAATAGGTGGAATGGTATCAAATACATCAAAATAGTTTGACGCCATTCCATTCGCGCCGTTTCAGCCATTACTATGAGCCAGCCTCCACTGCAGCACGCACACATCTTACAGACAGGAAAATGATGGATCCAGTAATGAGTCTATAGACAGGGTTTGTTACGGGGTCCTGAATTACAAGTCACAATGAATCCAAAGAAAGTTGATCCCCTGTGTCTCTCTAGAGAGGACTACCTCTCTCTCTCTCACACACTACCATGCCTGACCATGAACATATACAACGATTCCAAAGCAAATGAGGAAGTAAAACATTTTTTTTTACAGCAAAAATATTCAAACCATCCCTTGCTTCTCTATCTACTTCTCTTTCCTCAAGTGTCTAATATTGTTCCAAATGGAGGACAAAAGAGAAATTAAATGTGAAATGATAAGAGATGAATGTCTCTCGCTCTCTTTTCCTTTCTTTCTCTCTCTCTCGCTCTCTTTCTCCATGAAAAGGCAGGGCTTTGAGAGGCGACTCCCCCTAGTGTTAGAGAGTATGTATTACATGTCCCAACAGCATCCTCCCAGGGCCAGGTTGTCATTGACTTCTGAGAGGCAGATGTGGGAGACATGCTTTGTGGATGTTAGAGCGCCCCCTCTCTCTGCCGCTCACTGCATGACGCCGGGGGTGATGTCCGGACGCCGTGTCTGGATGATTTTGGGGCGAGGGGGGCGGTTGCTGCTGCTGGTGCTTCCTTCTGTGTCGTCTTCGCCCCCCGAGCTGTCCTGCTCATTCTCACACACGTGGACCACTACGCTGGGGGTGGTGGGGGTGCCGGTGTGCAGCTCGTACTTCTCACCTAATTTAGAGTTGGAGAGAGGACCGTTAACACTGTAGGACTGGACACAATCAAACTGATGGCAATACAAAGGACAGCTACTGTAATTCCATCACATTGAATTAAAATCAATTCTAATTTTAACAAATTCTAATTTTAGGTTCCCATTCTCATTGTAGCAAGTGTGTGTGTGTGTGTGTGTGTGTGTGTGTGTGTGTTGTACCTGGCCCTAGTTTGGAGATGGCACAGAGAAGGTCGTAGTTGATGACGGGCACGGCGTCCGGGGCCTGCTGCCACCCCACCGGTGGCGAGGCTGGGGGGGAGATCAGGAACTGTTTGTCTGGTTTGGGGGGCTCCAGGCGGGGACTGCCTATGAGGACGGACTGCAGGGCAGACGGGGGCGAGACACGAGAGGCTCAATGTAGATCAATGGAATCAATCAGTGCCAACACTGCTGCTAGCTAAACCAAATAGTGATGAACATGTTTTTTTTATTAAAAAAATATAACCTTTATTTAACTAGGCAAGTCAGTTAAGAACAAATTCTTATTTACAATGACGGCCTACTTGTAAAGCCCCCCCGGCCAAACCCTCCTCTAACCCGGACGACGCTGGGCCAATTGTGCGCCGCCCTATGGGACTCCCGATCACGGCGATACAGCCTGGGATCGAACCCGGGTCTGTAGTGACACCTCTAGCGATGTGATGCAGCGCCACTCGGGAGCTATTATTTGTAATGTATAGCATATTTCCACTACCAAAAGATCCAAGTTACTGAAAGTATGGGGGCATTGGGTGATGTACAGAAGTCGTGTCTCTACCTGTGCGAAGTAGAGGCGCATCTCTTTGCCGTTGAAGTCGCTCTTGTGCAGTCGGAGCCGCGCCTCAGCGGCGGCCAGTGCATCGCTGAAGTTGATTCTCACACGCCGGAAACTCTTAAAGAACTGGAAGTTTACGTCCGGGTCGAAGGAGCGGAACATAGACTCAAAACTGGCCTATAGGAGGAGAGAAGAGAGAGGGCGAGAGAGAAAGAAAGAGGGTGAGAGAGAAAGAGAGAGGGTGAGAGAGAGGGTGAGAGAGAGAGAGGGGGTGAGAGAGAGAGAAAGGGTGAGAGGAGAGGGGGTGGGAGAGAGAGAGAGAGAGGGTGAGAGGGCAAGAGAGAAAGAGAGGGCGAGAGAAAGAGAGAGAGGGTGAGAGAGAAGGTACAGTACAAGTGAGTTGGATAGTGGTGTTGCCACACAGCATTAGTAATGGGATGATGTAATACATTAAATACATAATCGTCTGTTTACCCAGAAATAGGCTATGCTTCTCAAAACTGCTCAGTCACCATGATCCCACTGATAATAATAGTCTAACTAACATTAACTACAGTTATGGGACTGTGGCCTGGGAGAGAACCAGCAGTGGGAGAGAAGACCAACAAAAAGCCCAAGACCAAGGGGCTCAGCGGTCTAGGACACTGCATCGCAATGCTACAGACCCGGGTTTGATCCCAGGCTGTGCTGCAGCCGGCGGCGACTGGGAGACCCATGAGGCGGCGCACAATTGGCCCAGCGTCATCTAGGTTAGGGGAGGGTTTGGCTGACAGGGATGTCCTTGTCCCATCGCTCTCTAGCGACTCCTGTGGCGGGCCGGGCTGTGTTTTCTCCGACACATCGGTGCTTCCGGGTTAAGTGGGCATTGTGTCAAGAAGCAGTGTGGCTTGGTTGGGTCGTGTTTCGGAGGACGCACGGCTCTCGACCTTCGCCTCTCCTGAGTCCGTACAGGAGTTGCAGCGATGGGACAATTGGATGCCACAAAATTGGGGAGAAAAAGGGGTCATTTTTTTGTTGAAAAACCCAAGACCAGTCCAGGCACAATGACAATAAAACCAAACCCTATAAAGGCCAAATGCATTGTGATTTGAAAGGCAAATTAATCAAGTGTATGAAGACTTGTACTGTAAGTACCTTTCCTGAAAACACTGTCACCAACCTCGTTTCATATCTTCAGTCTTTCAGGGCTAACGTTACCCGCCCCCGCCCTTCTAAAAATAGCTGCTGCAAAATGCTTGACTAAACTGTCCCCTTAAAATGAGGAACACTGCCCGGTTGTCATGGCAACCCTGCTCAACTTGTGCGTGCCTGGCCTTGGTGAGCGTCGGGGTCCGTCGCTAAAGAAAGACCCAGTGTGACAGCGGTCTGATAGGAGCTCAGCTCAGACCATGAGGACTGCTGCATCTCATTGGTCTAAAGCAGTTTGGAACGATTAGTTCAGTGAGAATGGATCACAAGCTGCAGCCAAGCACAGATCTAGGAACAGATTACCTAACCATTACAACCACTGGGAAATAGACCTCAAAGGCTACAGAATCTGACCTTAGATCAGTTTAGGAGACAGATCAGAGGCGACATATAAAGCCTTCTTACCCGGGACTCAGGCCTGTCAAACACTTCCTGGCTGGTCACCGAGGCAACCAGGCAGAAGGCGTTACACTTGGTGGTCTTGAGGTGCATGATGGGAAGGGCAGGGAGGCAGAGGCCTTTCCACCTGATAATGCGGGAGGTCAGAGTTTGTGAGGAGGGATGAAGATGACAGGTGTGGGGGGGTTGCGCCGCCTTCCCCAGCGTGAGGGTTGAGGAAGATCTCGTTCCCACAACAACAAAAAAAAACTTATTTTTCCCGTTTCCCTTACTTCCTCCTCTTCTATTCCCCTCTTCAAATTCCCCTTTTCTCTTCTCTATCTCTCTCTGTTTGTACAGTCCACACCCCACTAAGAGAGCTGCAAAAGCCTGCAGTCCTGGCCAAATGAAGAACCAAAAGAAAAATGTCCAGTGACGTCCAAGCCGGAACCAGTTAGCTACTGAGCAGCTAGCCCAGATCCAGAGTTAGCAACGTTAGCGATAGCTCTCAGGTTCCACCCTTGGCAGTGAGGTCTGCAGGACAGAGACAGGCAGCTACACGACAGCTGAAAGCAGTCCTCCGTCTAGGCTATAGAACATTCCAACGAGACTAGGGGCTGCATTTGTAAAAGTCTCATATAATACAGCCTTCTTTCTGTCTGTCTGGTCTCTAGCCCTCTCTGCCTCTGCAGCCACTTATATGAGAGTCACAACGACTGACGTACACCACAGCCCCTCCCTCTCTCTCTTCTCTTCCTTCGTTCCATGGTTCATTCACTCCCAGCCAACCCGCTGACACAGGGGGTGTGTCCTTCCTTTCTTCCCTCCCTCCCTCCATCCCCCCCTCAGACATGGTCCCTCCCTCCCTCCCTCCCTCCCTCCATCCCCCCCTCAGACATGGTCCCTCCCGCTCTCCTTTGCTGACTAATTCGAAAGGCAGTGAGACAGAGAGAGAGACAGAGGACTGGAAAATAACAAAATCAATCCTTAGCAGACTGAAGTGTTAATCTCTTCACTCTTGTCTCTCTCACTCACACAGAAAACACAAAATATATGACAAATCTGTTGCTTAGTTGTGAATGGAAAATATGTGCAAATCAGAAACTGGGTCCATGACTCTGACACAATAAAACCACACACACTGAATCAGCTTATCGGGGCACTTGACTCTGGCCTGCTGAGCGTCAGTCGTGGAAAACACACGTCATTCTGGGTATAAATACGCCCGAGAGCTTCACTACAGAGAGACACAGACGAGAGAGAGACGAGAGAGAGACGAGAGAGAGATGAGAGAGAGACGAGAGAGAGAGAGACAGACACGAGAGAGAGACACAGACACGAGAGAGAGACGAGAGAGAGAGAGACAGACACGAGAGAGAGAGACACAGACACGAGAGAGAGACGAGAGAGAGAGAGACAGACACGAGAGAGAGAGACACAGACACGAGAGAGAGAGAGAGAAACACAGACACGAGAGAGAGAGAGAGACGAGAGAGAGAGAGACAGACACGAGAGAGAGAGAGACACAGACACGAGAGAGAGAGAGACAGAGAGAGAGAGATGGACTAAAAGAGAGAGGTGACAGAAGCACAGAGTACATGAGAGAAAGGGAGAGAGAAAAACAGAGGTCTGTGTGGAGAGTAAGGGAAGAAGAGAGAGAGATGAAGGAGAACTGGTTCTTATGGAAAGTATGCGGCTGGAGGCTTGATAACACAGAAGCTTTTATGAGAGTGGTATTAATAGCACTGAGGTGCTGTGAGAGGAAAAATGGATGAGAGAGAGAGACTAAAGTAAAGGCTAAGCATGTGTCTATAATGTATGTGCTAAACATAGAATACACTTGTTGTGTGTTAGTAGTGAAGTGACAATCTGTGTGTGTTTGTGTGTGTTAGAAAGCAAATGTTCCAGTGAGGGAATGGAAAATAGGAATATGAAACCAAAACAGAGAGGACGGAAACAATGCAGGGCTGAGAGCCCCCCCCCCCCCCCACACACACACACCCCCCCCCCCCACCCACAATGAGTGTTATGCAAAGTGGCTCTGAAAGAGATAGTGTGGGTGTGTGTGAGACTAACTAACAGGGTAGGACAAAGGTCTGGAGATGGTTAACACACACGTACACCGTCACACACACACACACACACACACACACACACTCGGTGGGACAGAGGTCTGGAGATGGTTAACAACAACAAACACAAACAGTCACATTAAACCTCAGCTGCTCTGCAGGGAGGAAGAGGAGGGGAGGCACGTTTCCATACAACACCCACAAACTTTAAAACTAGCCTACACATCCATTTTCTCAACACTACACCCACAGGCCTACATGCAAGTTAACAGTATAGGGTTATTGTGTCTGGACCCTCGACTGACACTTTTGGACAACACTACTTGTATTCTGCATGTTGTCTCCAGCTGCTGCTACATAAAAGGTAGTGAGTAACAAATCATACTAGCTGTTTGCTGTGATTGACAAACCAGTCGGCTAGAAGACAGAACCTAGAACAACAGAGCGTGACCTCAGACAGTGACAGGTGGAACCTCAGAACTGGTTGTATATTCTAGAACACTCCACCATTGTCTGATCTGAGTGGCAGAAACAGCAGGAAAGACCAAAGTGTCACTGATAGTTATGAAGAGCACCGGAAACCAGACAGCACAGACGCATGCACGCTCCCACACCTTCACATCAAAGACTAGACAACAAAGAGATTCTGTCCCACCCGCACATCATAGAGAGAGAGACAAGTGCACAGAGGTTGTACTCAGGCAGAGTACTTAAAGGTGCAATATGCAGAAATCTCTCCACCATTTCCTGGTTGCTAAAATTCTAAATTGTTCGCCTAATTTCAGTTTGTGACAAAACAAGTGTAGAGAATCATTGTACCATCTAAACCGCTGTGAAACATATTTTCTATAACCAAAAATATTGTATTTTCAGCTGTTTGAAGCTGGTGTACAAAACTGAAAGTAAAAGAAGCAAAAACAAAACTTAAGAACGGGAAGAATAGAAATAGCACACATAGAACAGATATACCGCTTCTTAGACTTGCATTCAATGAGAATGGCAGATCGAATTGCCCCCAAAAAGTTACATCATGTAGCTTTAAGCCTACCAGCTGCAGTCTGCTACTAGCGTGCAAGAACACACACACTACCTGCTCTGTTCTCTCTCCAGGCCTGAGGCTTTATGAATCAAATATCTCTACCACGCAAATCCCTCAGTGAGTACAGTAAGACAGTACAGGTCAGTTTCCATTAGGTAACCTCTGGGGTGTCACGTGTGTGGCCAGTCCCTGGTGGTGACCTGTATTAAAATGTCCTGTTGTAATAATGTGTGACCCTTACTGCAGGAGGGAAGCCATTTTGATTTGGACAGGACAGTTTACCTGATTAAGGGCAGGGACGGGTCTTAAAACTAGATGAATATCTGAATTGGATGGAAACGTTGTGTCTTTGTCAAACATTCCTAAAGGAGAACACAGTGTTGATGCACACAGCGGAATATTCCGTCACATGATCTCTCAGCTGACTCAAAGCTCCTTAAAGGACGTGACCCTCTGAAAAGAAAAACACTTTTATTCCAAACAGTCAAGTTTTTATGACCTTTACCCTGTTTCACTTCCTTCTAAGCCCAATGTATTATTCAATCATTGATCTGTGTGTGCGAGAGAGAGAGAGAGAGAGAGAGAGAGAGAATGTGTGGCTTGACCAGCTGTTCTAGCTGGAGCACCTGTCTCACTGTTTCTGCCCCCTTCCTTCCATGGAAGAGGCCATCAGTAGGAAAATACATTTCAGCTGAATCCGACACTATTCACCAATGTCACCACACCAGCTAGGCCTCTATGTTAAACAATGTGTAAATTCCATACAGCATTGACTTCTGTTTGCCGTTACTCACAACAGTACTGTTTGTATGGCCCATAGTAGTCTGTAGTAGACCCATGGTGAGTTGACACTTAGTTGTCATTAACAAAGCAACAGTGTGTGGTAGGGCTGACGGTCGACCGAGGCCAACTTTTTCCTTTTCTCCTTTGTTTGGAGCGCTCCTGTTAATGTTGAGTAAGGACGCGCACCTGATTATGGATTGAAGTAGGCCTATATGCTACCTGGCCTATGTGCAAATGTAGGCATATAAATGTGCCCATTTGGGGATCTGATTGTATTTCTGATTGGCTTAATGCACCACCACTAATGAGCTGTGCATCTTCTCAAAGTAATGTTTTCTTCACCTAAAACAGTAAGCAAACAAAGTCTGTTTTTACATTCACTGAGAATGACAATAGTTCCTCAATGTACACTACCGGTCGAAAGTTTTAGAACACCTACTCATTCAAGGGTTTTTCTTTATTTTTACTATTTTCTACATTGTAGAATAATAGTGAAGACATCAAAACTATGAAATAACACATATAGAATCATGTAGTAACCAAAAAAGTGTTAAACAAATCTATTTTATATTTGAGATTTTTCAAATAGCCACCCTATGCCTTGATGACAGCTTTGCACACTCTTGGCATTCTCTCAACCAGCTTCATGAGGTCTTCTTAAAAGTTAATTTGTGGAATTTCTTTCTTTCTTAATGCGTTTGAGCCAATCAGTTGTGTTGTGACAAGGTAGGGGTGGTATACAGAAGATAACCCTGTATGGTAAAAGACCAAGTCCATATTATGGCAAAAACAGCTCAAATAAGCAAAGAGAAATGACAGTCCATCATTACTTTAAGACAAAGTTCAGTCAATATGGAAAATTTGAAGAACTTTTAAAGTTTCTTCAAGTGCAGTCGCAAAAACCATCAGGTGCTATGATGAAACTGGCTCTCATGAGGACCGCCACAGGAAGGGAAGACCCAGAGTTACCTCTGCTGCAAAGGATAAGTTTATTAGAGTTACCAGCCTCAGAAATTGCAGCCCAAATAAATGCTTCATTTTTATTTTATCTTTATTTAACTAGGCAAGTCAGTTAAGAAAAAAAATCTTATTTTCAATGACGACCTAGGAACAGTGGGTTAACTGCCTTCTTCGGGGGCAGAATGACAGATTTTTACCTTGTCAGCTCAGGGATTCGATCTTGCTAACTTTCGGTTACTAGTCCAATGCTGGTCAACTAACAGACACATCTCAACATCAACTGTTCAGAGGAGACTGTGTGAATCAGGCCTTCATGGTTGAATTGCTGCAAAGAAACCACTACTAAAGGACACCAATATGAAGATGAGCCTTGTTTGGGCCAAGAAACATGAGCAATAGACATTAGACCAGTGGAAGTCTGGAGTCCAAATTGGAGATTTTGGGTTCCAACCGCCGTGTCTTTGTGAGACGCAGTGTGGGGGTGCTTTGCTGGTGACACTGTCTGTGATTTATTTAGGAATTCAAGGCACACTTAACCAGAGTGGCTACCACAGCATTCTGCAGCGATATGCCATCTCATCTGGTTTGGGCTTAGTGGGACTATAATTAGTTTTTCAACAGAACAATGACCCAACACACATCCAGGCTGTGTAAGGGCTATTTTACCAAGAAGGAGAGTGATGGAGTGCTGCATCAGATGACCTGGCCTCCATAATCGCCCGACCTCAACCAAATTGAGATGGTTTGGGATGAGTCGGACCGCAGAGTGAAGGAAAAGCAGCCAACAAGTGCTCAGCATATGTGAGAACTTAAAGACTGTTGGAAAAGCATTCCAGCTGAAGCTGGTTGAGAGAATGCCAAAAGTGTGCAAAGCTATCATCAAGGCAATGGGTGGCTATTTTGATTTGGTTACTACATTATTCCATATGTGGTATTTCATAGTTTTGATGTCTTCACTATTATTCTACAATGTAGAAAATAGTAAAAATAAAGAAAAACCCTTGAATGAGTAGGTGTTTCTAAAACTTTTGACCTGTTGTGTATTTGAAAAATCTTTACAGCTCTCTCCCTTTCGATAACAACTCAGCGTGAAAGGGAAAAATGTCATGCTCTTATCCAGTGGAAACGTCATAAAATAGACCTACCTGATTACTTCTTATCCATTGCGCAAATAGCCTACAGCTGTGTCTGTCCTGAGCTCACTGGCACAGGAAACTGAGGGCCCAGAATATGTTATACAATGTTGCAAGTTTGCTAGTGTGAGCTGGGCCAGACCCAAGTTAATAGTTGATACAATGTTTCAAGTTCGTTGCAGACAGGCCATGCATAGCCAATGTGATTTATAGGATATTTATTTTATCAGGATCTTTTTTACCTGCAGGCTGCAATGTTTTATTTGTTGGCTTTATGTAGACTATTTGTATATAGTTGCAATGGCAATAGAAGTTGCATTTTAAGTTTGTATAATTTTTATTTAGATTTGGATTGAATTTTGATTAACCACATGACAATGATTTTGAGATACGAAGATGTTATTCTAAATTAAATGAAACTGTTCCATGAAAAAGTGCATTTGAAAACCATAACTAGCATGCAAAAATCGGTAGAAATTGTAAGATAATTTGGCATTGCTCATGAGAAAGGTTGCGGACTCCTCGTGTAGCCTATTACCAGCAACTTCAGGAGGATGGTTGGGTCAGGTTAAGGTTTTTTCTTCTGGTTATCTTGATCTCTGGCTCCCTCTTGAGTCATCTGCGTCTTATTCTCATCAAACAGGGAGCTTAAAGCATCAGACAAGCTCAATGCATATAGTTGATTTTATTAAAAACAAATAGAGTATGTCTATATGGAAAAATACGTTTAAAAATTCAGATTTTTTTTACCTGCTTTTCTCCCCTCGATATATAGACACCCTATTTGTTTTAATAAAATCAACTATATGCAGAACGGATGACTTTCGGTCAACCAATATAAAATGTTTTTATCAGGACAGCCCTAGTGTGTGGATTTATTCTATTTTCTTTAAACAAATTGCAAGGCATAGGGCCTAGTCTTTGGATGTGGGAATACTACAAAGAACAAAGTCTCTAATTTCTCCCCTTTTTAACCTCCTCTCTTCCTGCTTATGACTGCTGTCTTTCCTGTTCCTTCCTTCCTGCCAGCTCCAATGGAAACTCTCTCTGAATCAAAGATTAGCCTACACAGAGCGGAAGAATGTTGTGTACACTGAAAAATACATTAGTCAGATTTCCAAAGCAAAAACTAATTCACCTGACCTCAGGAAGGATAGATGTTATCAGAGACTGAGATAATGGGTGTGTGTACCAGATATTCATTTACCAAAGATACCAATCTTTGTTTATGATTTAGGCTATATCCTCAAAGTCCAGAAACGGTTTTGACTGAATAGGGCCCCTGCTTGCCAATTCTCTCCCTGCTGTTGTTCAGGAGGATCTCCTGAATGACATCAGGCCTAGTTAGAGCACACACACTTTTCCATTGTTCCGATTACAGTGTGTTATCACATAGTCTACTTCCAGTGGCCTTCATTTGACTGACAAAGAGGTCACAGCCTCCTCAGCCAAAACCCCTGACAACAGATCAGTGAGAGGAGCAGAGATGACTAGACATGTCTGTGCCATATCACTTTCACTTATTGGCTACCTAAGTGGTCATGAAGGAAAGAAGACAAGGAAAGGAAGCAGTAAAATAAACACTCTTAGGACCTCTGCCTGTGTCCATCTGTCCTTGGCTAAGCTCTGAGATTCTGGCCCAGTTAGGACAGAATCTGTTTTTCCACGCTTCCTTTATTTTGGTCTTGTTATGGGGGAAAATCGAGTAATGTTCTTGCTGATGGAACTGTTCCAACCCCTATGGAATCAGGCAGGGGATGGAAGGGAACCATTTCCATGTGTGTGATGAGGGTGTGAGTGGTGGATTGGAACTACACAACTAGGAGCCTAAGACTCATCTTTAGAAAGACGCCAATTCTTTGGAGGAGTGGAATGTAATACTATCTTTGGATTGAACATGAGTATGTACGCATGCACGCGCGCGCACACACACACACACAAATAGGTTTAAGTTGTATAGTAGGGAACCATTGTAATGTAATGCAAGCTTGCTTTGGTTGAATACTTTGATCCACCATAACACACATCCTTACCTTCAGAGTTTGGTCATTGAAAACATCTTCAGTTACTTTGCATGCGATAAGGGCGTTGGGTAGGTCGGTAAACTGCACATCGACCGTTGCCTCAGCACCATCGTTCTTCTCTGATTTCTGCATCTTGCGGACCGTACTTGTTCTAGTCTCGCAAGGTTAGTTGTTTCAACTTGCAGTTCGGACCTAGCAGTCACTGTAGCTAAATATACTGTGTTCTTCCGTTAGCTTTCAGCTAGCTAGCTAGCAGAAGCGCTTCGCGACTATCTCATCGCAAGCTCCTTAGATTCGTCATTAACTAATGATCAAAAGTTAAATAACTAATGTAGCTATGTTGTTTTATGGCCAAATATTTCTCAGTAAATTACATTCAAAATGCATGTTACACTAAAAACTGAAAGTACTGTTATAGAGCTGGTGGCCCATCGAATAAAGGAGATGACGTCAAGGGGACGGAAAACAGCTGATGCGCTTTTCCGGTTTAGAACTGTCGCAACGCAGCTTCACTGATCACTGCAATTCTGGATTGTCCAAGAGATGACATGATAACGAGTTTGACTCGTACAATCTGTTTTAGATCAGTGATGTCTACGCAGCGCTTTGCCCCCATTGCAAAATACTGGAACGCTCTGAAGGTGATGGCACATTAGCTGTCACTGTCAGTGTCGAGTTTTAGGACACCGTCATTTTGCCTTGCAAATGCCATACTTATGTCTACTGAAGTGAAGTCCATTTATTTATATGTAAATAACCTGCTATTTTATCATATTTAATACCATTATAGACAAAGCAATACTGCCCTCTAATGTTGAAAAACGTAATAAGACAGATATTATGCAAGGCCTACAGTCAGCAGTAGATGATTTGACTCTTTATTTGAAGAGTATGATGGAAGCATCATCAATATGTTCAGATCGAAGAATGAAATGAAAAAGATAAATAATTACTAAGGTTATTCAATCTTTTGTACCAAAATTCTCTTGTGTGAATAAATACATTTGGTCAACAATGCAATCCTTTACCTTCCAATGCCTCTGCCTGTAGGTCTACCTCTGACTGTCAGACAGTGGTTTTATAGGTCTACTCTGCCTAAAGCCTGAAAGAGGATAAGGGATTGTACTAGGACAACTGTGGTTTACTGAAAAGCTAACTCAGGGCATCCTCCCTGACCTCAGCAGAGGCTCAGCCTATGAGTTATGTTAAAGGAGAACTGAAAACTGCAAAGGGGTCAGAAAGGGGGTTAAAGATGGTTTGGGGTTGGGGAAAGTGTGGCAGGTTGGATGTGCTTTAGGATGGGGGGGGGTTCAGGCATGTATGGAGGCAGCCATTGGGAGGAGGAGATTGTTAGGGAAGTGGTTGAATGGATGGGGGTTGGAGTGGAGTAGAGGGACCTGGGGTATGGGGAGGGATGTGGGATACTGGGGCTATGCTGGGCTAGGCATGGTTGTGGGGGTATAGGCTCTGGAGCTGGGCTGGGAGGATATAGGCTCTGGAGCTGGGCTGGGGGGATATAGGCTCTGTAGCTGGGCTGGGCTGGGGGGATATAGGCTCTGGAGCTGGGCTGGGCTGGTGGGATATAGGCACTGGAGCTGAGCTGGGCTGGGCTGGGGGGATATAGGCTCTGGAGCTGGGCTGGGGGGATATAGGCTCTGGAGCTGGGCTGGGCTGGGGGGATATAGGCTCTGGAGCTGGGCTGGGCTGGGCTGGGGGAATATAGGCTCTGGAGCTGGGCTGGGGGGATATAGGCTCTGGAGCTGGGCTGGGCTGGGGGGATATAGGCTCTGGAGCTGGGCTGGGCTGGGGGGATATAGGCTCTGGAGCTGGGCTGGGCTGGGGGGGATATAGGCTCTGGAGCTGGGCTGGGCTGGGGGGATATAGGCTCTGGAGCTAGGCTGGGCTGGGCTGGGGGGATATAGGCTCTGGAGCTGGGCTGGGCTGGGCTGGGCTGGGATGGGGGGATATAGGCTCTGGAGCTAGGCTGGGCTGGGGGGATATAGGCTCTGGAGCTAGGCTGGGCTGGGCTGGACTGGGGGGATATAGGCTCTGGGCTGATTTAAATGAAGCAGGCTGGTCATGTGGGGATCAACTTCTGAAACTCAGCCTAATCCTTTGGAGAAGGAGAGAGAGAGGAGAGAAAGAGAGAGAGAGAGAGAGAGGGGGGGGGGGGGGAAGAGATTGTACTTTGACCAACTGTACACAGGCACTAATTACAGATTGGAGCCCCAGGCAGCGACAACTAGAAGCTGTGTGTGCGTCCGTGGAACCTACAAACACAAACTTATCCAACTTTCTCAAACTTGGCTTGAACTCCCGGACACATACTCGTTGGAACCTTGAACACACTCCTTCCCAGTGTGTGTTGGTCTTCCAGTAATCATGGCTCAGTCTGAACCTAATGGCCTCAGCCCGGACCTCTCCAATGAAGCCATCATCCACAGCCCTATAGGAACCTGTACCGACCCGGACAGACAGAGGCAACGAGATGAAGAGGAGGAGGAGGATGTAGAACTAGCAGAGGAGGTGTTAGAACTGGGGGAGGAGGTGGGCGAGGACATGGAGGACATTGGAATGGCAGGTGAGGGGGAAGGTGCAGCTGATCATTTCGAAGTGACGATGCAAGCTAGCGGGAGCGGAGGAAAGGAGGGAGAGGAGGGGGAGAGGGGGATTGAAGAGGAGGTTGGTTTACAGGAAAAGAGAGAGGGAGATAAAGGGGAGGGGGAGCGGACCGTGCCAGTTGTTGTAATTGAAGAGGAGCAGGAGAAATCTGTAGAGGCTGTTGAAGAAGAGAAGTCCGCTGAGAGAGAGGAGTCAGCAGGGGCGGACAAAGAGAGAGAAATAGAGGAGAGAGAACCTCCTCTCCCCCCACCATCACCTAGTTTACCTGAAACTGAGTCCATTAATGATGAGGTAGAGAGGAAAGACGAGGAGACATCTCCAGAGGCAGAAAAGGCACAAATCGTTTTGCCTGTTGATGAGACAGAGAAGACAGAGGACGATGTCGGTTTGATGACAACAGAACCGCCAGTCCTGTCTACTAATGATGAGGTGGCGAGTAAAGAAGAGCTGTGTACAGAGAGTCGAAAGCCAGAAACCACATCCACTACAGATGAGTTAGCGAAGGGAGAGCAGAGTGGCGGTCAGGACGCAGAGATGCCCATCAGCCAGGAGACTAATGATGATGGCATGGCGAGAGTGAGTGATGAAAGCAGGAGTCAAGTGACTGACGACTGTCAAACTGTGTCCACTAGTGATGAGGTCAGAGAGACACGGCAGGAGGAAGGACAGGAAGAGGAGCCTAAACATCAGTCAGCCAATGACAATGAAGGAGAGAGCGAGGAAAGTAACAATAAATTGGCAAAAAATCGACAGGTTTCACAAGAAGAGAGGGATGAGAACCAGCAGGGAAGTGAGAAGAGTACAGAGAAAAAAGAGGAGGTTAAAAGCCCTATTACAGAGGAACAGGGAGAGACAACTAAAGCAGTTTTAGAGAAAAAAGAGGAGGGGCATCAAGCGACAGAGCACCAGCCCCCGTTGTTCGTTACCAAGAAGTTCATAGAGCTTGGAGTCGTCAAGAGTCAGGCAACCACGGCTCAACAGCCACAGGAGGTTGTCACTCCACCTGTTGAGGTAGAGGGAGGGAGCAAGAGCAAGGCACAGCCACTGATTCAGCCCAATGAGAGTCAGGAGGGTGAGAACGGCGCTAAAGAGGAGGGAGGTTTACAACAGACAGAACAGCAGCTACAGGTGGAAGAGGGTGACAGTGATAGGGCAGTGGAGGGAGGTGGTGGGGAGAGGGAAGAGCCACAACAGGTCGGGGATAATGCGGTGGTGGGGATGGACACAGGAGGCAGCAAAGTAGAGGTGGAGCAAAAGAAGGAGGATAATGTAGACATAGCAGAGGAAGAGAGAAGAGGTGGCGGTATGGAGGAACAGACGGAAAAGGCTTTGGAGCCTGATAATGCTGCCAGAGAAGAAGGGGAAAAGAAAGAAGGCAAAGTTGTAGCTCAGCCACAGGTACAGATACTCAAGGGTTCAGCAGGAGCTACACAGGAGGACGACGACAAGGATTTAGAGCATGTCGAGGAGGCTTTCGAGCTTGAGGAGGGAGGAGACATGGAGAAAGAACAGCCAGGAGAGGTCATTCTGGATGAGCCCGGAGCTGCAGAGGTGGGAGGGGCTGAAGAGATGGATAATCCGGTCCCGGTCTCAGAGATAGGGACGGGAGGAGCAGAGGGAGGGGGTGAGTTGGAGGAACTGCCAGTGACAAACATTAACGATAATCTAGACTCACAATCAGAGGGAGCGATTGAGATGGCGGAAGAGCCAGAAGATCTCATTGAGGATGAGTCTAAATCTGCATTAGAGGGAGGCAGCAAGAGAGTAGAACAGCCAGTGCCTGCCACTAAGGATGAGCCAGTAAAGTTTGGGAAGGAATACACAGCGAAGGAAAGAAGGAAAGAGAACAAAGAAGAGGTGGAGCTAGGGGTCAAAGGTCGTAAAGCCAGGATAGAGAATGGGTTCCCTGGAACAGAGGAGGTGAAACGACAATTGCTGAATGAGATGCTGCTATCTCCCACAAGGCTGAGACAAGGAGAAATGAAAGAGGAGGCAACAGTAAAAAGAGATAGGGTGACACCCCGCAGAGGGAGCAACGACTGGATCAAGAAGGGGGCCCCAGAGGAGGTGCAGACCCGCAGAGGGAGCAACGACTGGATCAAGAAGGGGGCCCCAGAGGAGGTGCAGACCCGCAGAGGGAGCAACGACTGGAACAAGAAGGGGGCCCCAGAGGAGGTGCAGACCCGCAGAGGGAGCAACGACTGGAACAAGAAGGGGGCCCCAGAGGAGGTGCAGACCCGCAGAGGGAGCAACGACTGGAACAAGAAGGGGGCCCCAGAGGAGGTGCAGACCCGCAGAGGGAGCAATGACTGGAACAAGAAGGGGGCCCCAGAGGAGGTGCAGACCCGCAGAGGGAGCAATGACTGGAACAAGAAAGCGGCCCCAAAGGAGGCGCAGACCCGCAGAGGGAGCAACGACTGGAACAAGAAGGGGGCCCCAGAGGAGACGCAGACCCGCAGAGGGAGCAACGACTGGAACAAGAAGGGGGCCCCAGAGGAGGCACAGACCCCCTGGAGGAGGGAGGACTGGGCCAAGAAAGCGGCCCCAGAGGAGGTGCAGACCCGCAGAAGGAGCGATGACTGGATCAAGAAGGCCCCAGAGGAGGCGCAGACCCCTGGGTGGAGGGAGGACTGGATTAAGAAGTTGTCCCCAGAGGAGGCGCAGACCCCTGAGCGGAAGGAGGACGGGATTAAGAAGTTGTCCCCAGAGGAAGCGCAGACCCCCGGGAGGAGGGAGGACTGGATAAAGGAGCTGAAGTCGGTGCTCAAAGAGGAGGTACTTTCCCCGAAGAGGAGAGAGGAGCCAGTGAAGAAAAAGAAGAAGAAGGTGGTGGTCATGGACGAGGTGCCCACGTTCATGCACCAGAGGACAGAGGTGAAGAAAGAGAAGAAGAAGGTGGTGGTCATGGACGAGGTGCCCACGTTCATGCACCAGAGGACAGAGGTGAAGATAGAGGTGAAGAAAGAGAAGGAGGCGCAGGGGGAGGAGAAGTCTGTGAGGCTGCAGAGCCCAACTCCTCACGGGGAAGACAGGGACAGTCCAGACCCCCAGGAGTACGAGATCTCCCTCTATGTCAAGGTACAGTAGCACCAAGGGTTAACTATGGGTTAGCTATGACGTTAAGAACGTTGCAGATAGACATGTGACGAATAAAGCTGACACAATTCCCTTTTTTAGACGACAGGCAATCACATGTGTTCTATCTACAATACACCCTGTGTCGTACACAGTGAATTTATATCTGAAAGTTCTGTTATGTTGCATCTTCCTGAACAGACCCCAGTGCTCCCTGGTCCTGTAGAGCTACAGGCTGTATCGATCAGCTGATTACCTGAATCAGGTGTGTTACCCTGCACATCCTGTGGGTGCTCAGGACCAGGGCTGAAGAACACTGAGGGGTGTGGTCTAAGATGTATAGATCTCTCTGCCATTGTCTCCGTGTATTGGCAACTCCACTTGTGGCAGGATATAGTTTAGCATGTGTTTAAAGTCAAGTGTAGCTTCTATTCAGGTAACGGCTACAAGATGTATCTGTCACATGTCACAACAATACAGACCCACCCCTTCTCTTAGAAGAGCTTTAATAAGGGACAATCTCTCTTCCTTCTTTCTCTCTCTCTATCAGTCTCCCTCTCATCTGGTAATCAAATCAGTGTTTCGGAATCCTCGAGAATTATCTACTTAGCTCGCAATGGAACTTTCCTGTCATCCTGTTCTATAGATTACAAATGGGGCTATATGTAGTGTGCTAGCTAGCATCATAGGAAAACCCATGCCAGCCACTAGCCCTAGCCCACCTTCTAGCTTATCTTAGCTACTTAGTGGCTAATTATATTAGTGTCTGGTCTCTGGTCATGTTCAGTTGGTCAGAAAGGCTAACTCAGACACTGTCCGGTCAAAGCCCCAGACATTGTTCTGTTGTTGTGGTTGATTCTCCTCTGACTGGTTTAAAGTAATGCGATTTGACAACTTGAAATGGCCGCCTGTTGGGAGTCGTTGAGAGGGAGAGGCCGTTGTTATCATTAGCCTACTTTCTGTGGCCTGTTCTTCTTTACCACCGAGTGTAGCGACATAGCAACATACTGAGATACTGGCTTAGCTTCAGATCTGGGCCTGGAAAATATACTGTAAGGGAGAAGTTAGCAGGTAACTTAATTTACGTTGTAATAAAGACACTGTTTGGCCCTGCAGGTCAGAGGTGGTGTAGTAAGGAAAGAAGACGGTTTGTGTGTCTGGCCAGCAAAGTATTATTCAAAAACACACCGCCATTTTGAAAATCTGTTGCTAAGGAAACATCAAGCCTACTTACGGTTTGGGTGTGAGGCATGTTGTGTAATATTCCCTGTGTTATGATTGCATGTGAGGCGTTTTGTTGGGGTTGTGTGTGATTGTGTTGGCATGTGGGAGTCATGTCGCTGGGTTGCCTGTGATCCCACTGTGATCTCCTTATCTCATCCCATTAAGAGAGTGATATCCTACTGTAATTCTACCCTCTTTACCTGATTGCACACACACACGCACAGACGCACACACACACACGCACACACACAGTTACACGGAGACACACACACACACACACACACACACACACACACACACACACACACACACACACACACACAGTCTTGACGGCCCCATTGTCCCATGCGTGCCTGTGTGTGAGGGGCATTCTAGTAGTGTTGTTGGTGAGTGTTCTGGTGCAAAATGGCTGCCCTAGCATCACCTGTGGCCCACTATCAATGTAAAGTGCTTTGAGAACTAGGTGGAGAGTACTACATTGAGGCACTACATCATTATGCTCCATTCCAGCCGCGACTGTATTGCTTTGAGCCATGCATTTCTGGTCAGTTGTCTGTAAAAAGCCTGTATTAAAAAGTTACCTGACATGGTACCTCCTTTGGCTCAATTGGTTGGAGTGTGGCTCTCTATAACAACCCCATGGCTGTGGATTTGACTCCCACATGTGCTACATAATATGTGTGCTAACCGTCAGTCGCCTAGATAAAACCTCCTGCTAAAAATGGTCATATTGTTATGGCGTTGTAGGTCTGGAGGGCTGCATGCCATGGGCCCAGGACGTGACCAACACAACAAAGGCACATTCCAGTGTTTGATGAAGGTGCCCAGTTGAAGGATTAAGCCTGGGGGAAAATGTCCTAATATCCTGGCCTGTTCTCCCGGGGCGCCTGCTCACATAATACAATAGACGCCTTTGTCTTGCTCTTGGTGTGAGAGCAACTGTAGGTATGTTCCATGGACAAGGTCAGGGGAGGCAGGAGGCAGGAGCAAGCTCCAACTGTGGCTTTCACCGGAGTTAGAGACTCAAGGAAAACATGGACAAAATTATTTTTGCATTCTCTCTCTCTCTCTCTCTCTCTCTCTCTCTCTCTCTCTCTCTCTCTCTCTCTCTCTCTCTCTCTCTCAATAAGCTGATTATCAGGCCTGCTGGTTTGGAGCTGACTGGGTGTCTGGGGACAAGCTGGGGACAAGAGGGGGTGACAGGGCTCACTCCGCCAACACACATGCAGATATTTGACTTATTGGTCCGCTGTTGTTGTCACTATGGTAACAAAGTCACACAGCACACCTGAATGGTCACCTATTGCCATGAGTTTTGGGGTCGGAGTTGAAGTGTGTTGGTTGGTTGGGTTTGTAATGATCTCAGTAGAAATATACATGATCAAACGATCCTCTTTATGTTGTTGACACCTTTCTACCCAATGAGGTACTTCTATGATATGCATGCACAGTATGGTTGGTTGCCTACGAGGAGTACGTTATCAGTGTGTGTGTGTGTGTGTGTGTGTGTGTGTGTGTGCACGCGCGTGCGTGTGCGTGTGCGTGTGAGTGTGCGTGTGTGTGTGTGTGAGAAACACATTGCCCTTTTCCATCAGGGTCAGAACAGGCCTGAGGATTCCATAAACTCCCACACACTGACCCCAGAACAGACCTCACACTGTTCCGCCAGCCTACACTGACACCATACCCACAGACTCTGGGTCAGTCAGTTGGGGCCTATTGTTGCTGTTGTTTGAGGATTGATAAAAACGTATCCTGGTGCACCAAAAGAGGCTGAGTTTCTGCATTGTAGGTTACTAGGGCAGTGAATGAGATCATTTTACTGGAATCATAAACTGAACATTTTGCATCAGGAAGAAATGATTGTAGAGGGACACATGGACCTGATTACGTATCTAAACAAGTTTACACGCTGTTCTCTGTTTGTCATGGGCTATTATTAATTCATTGCGTCAGTACCTGTAGCTGAAATCAACACATCAGAACTACAATCTATCAAAGTAAATGAAAGACGCCCCACCAGACAGGGAAAACGCCCAAACAGTGTGTCTATTATGCTAGCCGTGTGTGGCTAACAAAGAGGGAGTGTGCTGTGCAAAACGTCTCACTGTCCTGCTCTGCATATCTAAACCCACCTCTCCTCGATCTTACCACCCCAATCATGGACACCCACAGCTACAGAACCCTAAGACCCGGTCCGGTCTCAGCCAGCCCAGACAGAGACAGTAACTTTCACAAGTTTCGCTGACAGAACCTGACTGATTGGAGGCAGATTGATTTACGAATCGAGCTGTGTCTTTGGACCTCTAGGTTATGAGTCCATAAACTGATACCTTGACTTGTGTTGTCACCATGGCCTGGTTTGACATAGCAGCCAAAAAGCTGGGGTTCCCAACTATCGAGCTGTTTGTCAAGGTAAGAGTTGAGCTTGAAGTATGGAGGAATTGGATGCTGCTGGTGCTGTTGTTGTTGTTGTTGCTGCTGGTACTGTTGTTGCTGGTGCTGCTGGTGGTGGTGCTGTTGTTGCTGGTGCTGCTGGTGGTGGTGCTGTTGTTGCTGGTGCTGCTGATGGTGGTACTGTTGTTGCTGGTGGTGGTGCTGTTGTTGTGGCTGTTGTTGTTGCTGCTGCTGGTGCTGCTGCTGGTGGGACTGTTGTTGCTGGTGCTGCTGGTGGTGGTGCTGTTGTTGTTGCTGGTGCTGGTGGTGGTACTGTTGTTGTTTCTGCTGCTGCTGGTGGTGCTGCTGTTGTTGCTGGTGGTGGTGGTGCTGTTGTTGTGGCTGTTGTTGTTGATGCTGCTGGTGCTGGTACTGTTGTTGCTGGTGCTGCTGGTGGTACTGTTGTTGCTGGTGCTGCTGGTGGTACTGTTGTTGCTGGTGCTGCTGGGAGTACTGTTGTTGCTGGTGCTGCTGGGAGTACTGTTGTTGCTGGTGCTGCTGCTGGTGGTACTGTTGTTGCTGGTGCTGGTGGTGGTACTGTTGTTGCTGGTGCTGGTGGTGGTACTGTTGTTGCTGGTGCTGGTAGTGGTACTGTTGTTGTTGCTGCTGCTGGTGGTGCTGTTGTTGTTGCTGTTGGTGGTACTGTTGTTGTTGCTGCTGGTGGAACTGTTGTTGTTGCTGCTGGTGGAACTGTTGTTGTTGCTGGTGGTGGTGGTACTGCTGTTGTTGCTGCTGGTGTGGTACTGTTGTTGTTGCTGCTGGTGGTGCTGTTGTTGCTGTTGGTGTTACTGTTGTTGCTGGTGGTGGTACTGTTGTTGCTGCTCCTGTTGGTGGTGGTACTGTTGTTGTTGCTGCTGCTGGTGGTGGTACTGATGTTGTTGCTGCTGATGGTGCTGTTGTTGCTGTTGGTGTTACTGTTGTTGCTGGTGGTGGTACTGTTGTTGCTGCTCCTGTTGGTGGTGGTACTGTTGTTGCTGCTGCTGGTGGTGGTACTGTTGTTGTTGCTGCTGATGGTGCTGTTGTTGCTGTTGGTGGTACTGTTGTTGTTGGTGGTGATACTGTTGTTGTTGCTGGTGGTGGTACTGTTGTTGCTGCTGCTGGTGGTGGTACTGTTGTTGCTGCTGCTGGTGGTGGTGGTACTGTTGTTGTTGTTTCTGCTGGTGGTACTGTTGTTGTTGTTTCTGCTGGTGGTGGTGGTACTGTTGTTGTTGTTGCTGCTGGTGGTGCTGTTGTTGCTGCTGCTGGTGGTGGTGGTACTGTTGTTGTTGTTTCTGCTGGTGGTACTGTTGTTGTTGTTTCTGCTGGTGGTGGTGGTACTGTTGTTGTTGTTGCTGCTGGTGGTGCTGTTGTTGCTGCTGCTGGTGGTGGTGGTACTGTTGTTGTTGTTTCTGCTGGTGGTGCTGTTGTTGCTGCTGCTGGTGGTGGTGGTACTGTTGTTGTTGTTGCTGCTGGTGGTGCTGTTGTTGCTGCTGCTGGTGGTGGTGGTACTGTTGTTGTTGTTGCTGCTGGTGGTGCTGTTGTTGCTGCTGCTGGTGGTGGTGGTACTGTTGTTGTTGTTGCTGCTGGTGGTGCTGTTGTTGCTGCTGCTGGTGGTGGTGGTACTGTTGTTGTTGTTGCTGCTGGTGGTGGTACTGTTGTTGTTGCTGCTGGTGGTACTGTTGTTGTTGCTGTTGGTGGTACTGTTGTTGTTGGTGGTGATACTGTTGTTGTTGCTGCTGGTGGTACTGTTGTTGCTGCTGCTGGTGATGGTACTGTTGTTGCTGGTGCTGGTAGTGGTACTGTTGTTGTTGCTGCTGGTGCTGGTGGTGGTACTGTTGTTGCTGCTGCTGGTGGTGGTACTGTTGTTGCTGCTGCTGTTGCTGCTGCTGCTGGTGCTGATGGTGGTGGTGCTGTTGTTGTTGCTGCTGGTGCTGGTGGTGGTACTGTTGTTGCTGCTGCTGGTGGTGGTACTGTTGTTGCTGCTGCTGTTGTTGTTGCTGCTGCTGCTGGTGGTGGTGCTGTTGTTGTTGCTGCTGGTGCTGGTGGTGGTACTGTTGTTGCTGCTGCTGCTGCTGCTGGTGGTACTGTTGTTGCTGCTGTTGTTGTTGCTGCTGCTGCTGGTGCTGATGGTGGTGTTGCTGTTGTTGTTACTGCTGATGGTGCTGGTGGTCCTGTTGTTGCTGCTGCTGGTGCTGCTGGTGGTGCTAGTGTTGTTGATGACCTCTCAGGTTTGTTGAGGACCTCTAGTGGCAAGAGATCGTCAGGGCCGATTCAACGTGTTGTGGTAGTGTGTTTTACCAGACAGGGAATAATGACCAGGGCATTTGTGATTGGGGCCTGTTGTGTGTACTGTATGTATTTCAGCTGTGTGTGTATGAGTTGGACTGAACCTTTTGTGTGTCTCCTACTAAGGCTGGCAGTGATGGTGAGAGCATCGGGAACTGTCCGTTCTCCCAGCGCCTCTTCATGATCCTGTGGCTGAAGGGAGTTATTTTCAACGTCACCACAGTCGACCTCAAAAGGTATGGATCATCCCATCGGCCAATACATCTATCAACCAATCAATTGTGTTCTATATCAAGATCAACTGGATTTGACATACTTTCTAAAGACATTCAGCCATTAATGCTGGATGATGTTTATGTGGGGACACTGACACAGGAACCCTGTAAGAACCCTGTAATAATGTGTTACCCAGGAAACCAGCGGACCTGCAGGACCTGGCCCCGGGGACCAACCCTCCGTTCGTCACGTTTAACGGGGAGGTGAAGGTCGACGTCAACAAGATAGAAGAGTTCCTTGAGGAAAAACTCACGCCACCACGGTAATCACCCACCACTTCCTGTCTATTGCCTGTCAATCAAACTACCACTTCCTGGATTCAACTGACCAATCCTGATGTCTGATATATCTTTCTCAGGTACCCCAAGTTGGCGACTAAACACCCAGAGTCAAACACCGCAGGTATAGATGTGTTCTCCAAGTTCTCTGCCTACATCAAGAACCCCCGCAAAGATACCAACGATGGTAAGGCTTGTGTTTGCGTGTGTGTTTGTGTGTGCGTGCATGCATGTTTGTGTGTACTGCTTGTGTTTACTGTGTGTTTGCGTGTTTTTACACTGCAGCCTGTGTGTCTCTGACTGTGATTACAATGTCTGTCTGTGTTCACTCACTGTATACCGTGTGTGTGTGTGTGTGTGTGTGTGTGTGTGTGTGTGTGTGTGTGTGTGTGTGTGTGTGTGTGTGTGTGTGTGTGTGTGTGTGTGTGTGTGTGTGTAGGCCTGGAGAAGGCCCTGTTGAAGTCTCTGAGGCGGCTGGATGAATTCCTGAGGACCCCCCTGCCGGAAGAGATCAATGCCAACAGCACAGAAGACCCTCAGGAGTCCACACGCTGCTTCCTGGATGGACCTGACCTCACACTGGCAGACTGCAACCTGCTGCCCAAACTACACATTATAAAGGTACTGCTGCCCAGACAACACATTATAAAGGTACTGCTGCCCAGACTACACATTATAAAGGTACTGCTGCTCAGACTACACATTATAAAGGTACTGCTGCCCAGACTACACATTATAAAGGTACTGCTGCTCAGACTACACATTATAAGGTACTGCTGCCCAGACCACACATTATAAAGGTACTGCTGCCCAGACTACACATTATAAGGTACTGCTGCCCAGACTACACATGATAAAGGTACTGCTGCCCAGACTACACATTATAAAGGTACTGCTGCCCAGACTACACCTTATAAGGGTACTGCTGCCCAGACTACACATGATAAAGGTACTGCTGCCCAGACTACACATTATAAAGGTACTGCTACCCAGACTACACATGATAAAGGTACTGCTGCCCAGACGACACATTATAAAGGTACTGCTTCCCAGACTACACATTATAAAGGTACTGCTGCTCAGACTACACATTATAAAGGTACTTCTGCTCAGACTACACATTATAAAGGTACTGCTGCCCAGACTACACATTATAAAGGTACTGCTGCCCAGACTACACATTATGAAGGTACTGCTGCCCAGACTACACATTATAAAGGTACTGCTACCCAGACTACACATTATAAAGGTACTGCTGCCCAGACTACACATTATAAAGTACTGCTGCCTAGACTACACATTATAAAGGAACTACTTTAATGACTTATATCCTCTAAATTCCCACATCAACACTGACCTCTATCACTGATCCATATGAGTTGTGATTTGTTTCTCTCAAAGTAATTCCCATGTTTAGGCTACTTCCTGGTCTGTTTCATGACATCACCTGTGTCTCGGTCCTGTCCCAGGTGGTGGCCAGGAAGTACCGTGGCTTTGAGATCCCGGTGGAGATGGCGGGGGTGTGGCGCTATCTGAACCACGCCTACAAGAGGGAAGAGTTTACTAACACCTGTCCTGTTGAGCGCGAAATCGAATTTGCCTACATAGATGTGGCCAAACGAATCAAATAGAGAGAGGGGGAGGAGGGAGAGACTGAGAAGGCCCAATCCCAAATTGTGTGTGTGTGTGCGTGTGTGTGTCTTTGTGCACTCACCGGTTGGGTTGCACGGCACTCATATGTAGTGTCATGGCTGCTGTGAATGTTAGACCACTAGACAGTGAGGTCTGCATCCATTTCACATCCAGTCCTTTTGGCCAAAGCCCTCTGCGGTGCACTATAATACAGGTATATGGTGTCATTGAAGACACAGACACGGTTATAAACCTAGAGTACGAGCTCTAACAACGTATAGTACTATCTACTAATACTGCAACATTGTAAAACTGTCCTAAAGCAGCCATAAGCATTCATTAGACTGTTATAACCTCTGTGTCTTAGAGGAATAGCAGAGCACACGAAGACACGCCATACTTATATGAATATGCAACACTTTGGCCTTGACCACAGTATTAACCTATATCTAAAAATTAACATACATATACTTTATAAATTCACTTTTCTTTAGTTTCTCCCCCGTCTTATTTTGGCTATCTATGGGTGAATAATAATCAATAGTAAAAAGCATTTTGATGTCAAGGTCTGACTTTTCTATTTGTACGTTTTGTAAAAGCAAATCTGCTGTAATACCATTTATATCGAATTCTATTGACCATAACATGATTGTGGGTGGGGCTTTCTGTTGAGAAGCTCACCTGTTTGGGCCTTCCTGAACATGCAGGTTGAATCGGAAGCCATTTTGATTGTGGCGGAAGTGTGTACTGTATCTCTCCATGCACCAAACAAATACTGACACAACCCTGTGTACTCGCCTTATAATCCTCACCAGAGGAGACTTTATTAAACTGATTTCAGAACAGTGATTTGTCTTTGAAATTTTTGTTACCTTGCTTTGTGTATCTTTTGATGTATGACAACTTCTGACAGACTTTTGAATATGGGTATGACAACTTCTGACAGACTTTTGAATATGGGGTGAACTTTCCCTTTAAACCTCAACCCAGTAACCCACAGTCACCAAGGCAACGGTACAACTGACTCTTCTGTGGAACCCGAAACTTAAAAGCCCTAATATCAACAAGCGTAGTTTACAGTGCCACCATGGGTTACCATGGGGACATCCTCTCAAGGAATTCTAGAGTTTTGCAAGAAGTGTGTAAATCTCTTATGTAAATCTCTACCACCAATGTAAGCAGTCGAGTAACATTACATTATACAACCAATGTGTACATAACCTTTAAGACAATGAGCTTTGCAATGATACCACGCACGCTTTCAAATGATCTTGTGAGCCCCTCAAAAACAGCAATACATCTGCCCTCAACCTCATCTTTAGCAGCCGACTGCACACAGTTTCAGTCATTTTGGTAATTTTGGACACATTGGTCATTCCATAATGAACAACTGAGAGAGCGAGAGAGTGAGCGAGAGAGAGAGAGAGAGGGATCTGTAGAAAAATAAACGTGTCTTTATTGTTGTATAGTTTATTAGAGGTCACACACAGCGTTTTCTCTTCTATAAACGGTTAACAGACTTTCGTGCACATAGGCACAAGTACACACGTCGATGATGGGGCAACCTGATTGGTCAGTACTGTTATTCATGAGCCAATGAATAGGTCAGTGGTGGTGCCAGGCCTCTGATGCCTCGCCGGATTGGTTGCCTAGTGCCCGGGTGTAGGGTGGGGGTAGGATGGGGTGAATGTTGGTTTGGAGGGTACCATGGATGTTTCTAGGGGTGTTTGTCAGGGTCTGTGGAGGATCAGTTTTGAGAGCAGTACTTCCAGAAACACACTGTTGGAGAGAAAGAGAACGAGATTAGGAAGTTGAGCATTATCTTCAAATATTAGCAAACATGACAAAACAGGAAACCAGTGACAAAGACTTCCTAATTGACTTTTGACCCCTTGCTGTCACCTCTCTTGTTGCTGGGCTTCTTGGGTTGCTGTGGGAGGGACTTCTTGAAGTTTTGGCCACTCAGGCTGTCTATGCCGTCAGTGCTGGGCCGGGATACAGTGACGCTACCCCCAACATCCACAGGAGGCACTGTGGTGGTTTTCACTCTATCTGCCTCAGCTACCTTCAGTACAGGAATAGAAGAAGTCACACTTAAGTTCCAAGCAGGCAGGAGGATCTTTTCAAATGCTGTATCACATGTACATTATTTAACACTTTATAAAGGAGAAGTTCAGGTTTACAACTTAATGTAAGATGGTTCCGCACCCTGAAAGTAGTCTACGGGCGAAGACAAACTGTATTCCATGGTTAAGTTTTCTTTAAACAGCCACTACAAACATCAGGTAGCTTTAGCCAATCACTAGCTAGCAATCAATGGAGGTGACAGGGGCAAAAGCGCAATGGCCAAATCACATTTAAAGTAACATTAAACAAAATATAGAGTTGATTTGGCCGTAGAATTTAAAAAAATTGCATGGTTGCCCCTATCACTCCCATTTATTTATTACTTTCTAAAACACATCCTGGTGTGAAAGTAACTATTCTATCCCAAGGCAGGTAGGAATATAATAAACACAAACAGCATTGATTTACCACTTTCTTCTTCTTTCCTGAATTTCTGCCATTTGCTGACCCTCTGGGCATCATGGTCATCCGTGTGCTCAGAGTGCTATTGATCGTCCTGCTGAGTTCCTCCAGCGCTGACAGCATCTTCAGGATCTGGGCTCGTCTATCTGGACTGCTCATCACCGGATCCATCTTCAATCGTCTATCCAGACTGCTGGTGGGTGTGGACGTCTTTTCTGGACCAACAGGGATGCTGGTCATCAGTAGGGTCTTCAGTAGTTTAGAAGCGTTGACCGTTGACGGTTCCGTTCTCTCTTGCACAATTGAGTCGCCTGTAGCTGGACCTGTCAGCTTTATGTCTCCTGAAAGACAACATTACAGACACACATGAACATTCTGTGGTCTCAGAGTCATATTCAACACCTGGCAGAATGCCATCCTCATTCTATAATGCCTCTCATAATGATTCAGGATGATGACACATTTCCCTTTCTCCTCTGTGTGCTCCATGGTGGTTCAGGCCAGGGTTGCTATTCGTAGAAAGAATCCTACAAATAAAATGTGATTGATTGATTCCACCAAACCCCAGCAGCTCAGAGACAGACCAAGTCTCAGCTCAGAGACAGACCAAGTCTCAGCTCAGAGACAGACCAAGTCTCAGCTCAGAGACAGACCAAGTCTCAGCTCAGAGACAGACCAAGTCTCAGCTCAGAGACAGACCAAGTCTCAGCTCAGAGACAGACCAAGTCTCAGCTCAGAGACAGACCAAGTCTCAGCTCAGAGACAGTCTGTTGTGTAATGTAGACAAAGTTCCTCAGCTTTCTGTCTGTCCACTGTCTTCAGAGGGTCACTGTGTCAACTGAGCCGTATTGTTATGTGGCCACCAAAAGACCCTCTGAACGTCACAGAGGTCCCATAGCAACGCCATGGAATCTCTCCCAGTCCCAATGTCAGCTAGTGTCGAAGTGGAGAGTGGACACGAGCGGCTTTGAGTGTGTGTGTGTGTGTGTGTGTGTGTGTGTGTGTGTGTGTGGTGTGTGTGTGTGTGTGTGTGTGTGTGTGTGTGTGTGTGTGTGTGTGTGTGTGTGTGTGTGTGTGTGTGTGTGTATGCTTGCTTGCATTTGTTTGTGTGTGTGTGTACATAGGACAAAGCCAAAGGATAATTCAGCATTGTGTGGGCGAGGAAAGTATTCTAGGAAGAGAAGAGTGTGAGCAACAAATTCTTCATCTATATGCCATGAATACTTTCATTCAGCCATCTTCATCCTTATTAACCGTGATCTCTCCATCCTTATCTTCCTTCACCTTCTCCATCCCATCCCTTCACTCTCCCTTCAGCCACTCAATCTCAGCATTCCTTCCTACTCTCTCCGTTCCCTTCCATTCTTTCTCTCCATTATATTTTCCCTCCATGTTCCCTTTACACCTCGACTCGCACCCATCTTCTATCCTCCCTCCATCCCTTAAGTCTCCGTCCCATCCCTCCATCCCTCTCTCCTTACCTCTTTCAGTCAGCAGGGTGGGGGCTGTGTCCACTCCAGCCCACAGAGTCACCAGCACCGTCAGGACTTCCACCAACAGGACCACAGATACTTTCTGCATGACTGCACCTTCTTACCGGAACTTCTGACCGTTTCTAAACCAATTCTGACCACAGCTTCTGGGCTTCAACCACAAGTACCGGTCTGGTTCTAAAGCTCAGGTCTTTGGGTACCAACAAGGTCTCGTTTTAGTCTCAAAGAGCTGAGTTAGCTCTGTCGTCCCCTCGTCTTCTTTAGCTGCACGTTGAGAGAACCTGTATGTCTCCTGGGGGTCAGTGTTCAGCCAATCGTTTGGGTGTCTGTTAGTCTTCTTGTCCAAAGTCTGTTTCTTAATTTCCGTCTCTGAAGTCACTAACTCGTTTGTCGTACACACACTTGTCGTTCAGCACCGATGCGCCTCTGTGAAGAAGGCTTGTCGAGAGTGTGTGTGTGCAGAGGTGCGGGTGCAAATTTCACTCTTGTCGCTTCGAACGTAGACCTGTCCCATCCTCTCTTTATAAACCCAACGGTTCCTTCATGACGGGCCAAACCAACACCTCGCCGTTGCCCAATGAGGGGGCTGCTAATTTCTTGTGATCCCGCCCGCTCCTTCTTGGCGGCGTGATGACATTTGGCGTGTTTGGCGTCAGGCTCGCCATTGTGTGTGTTTGCGAGTATGTGTGTGTGTGTGTTTGTGTGTGTGTTTGCGAGTGTGTGTGTGTGTGTGTGTGTGTGTGTGTGTGTGTGTGTGTGTGTGTGTGTGTGTGTGTGTGTGTGTGTGTGTGTGTGTGTGTGTGTGTGTGTGTGTGTGTGTGTGTCAGTGCGTCGCTGTATAAGCAGTGATAAGATTCTTCTTAATGTGTTTGCTCAGGGGCCCACAGAGAAAGACCCTCTGACGCAGGAGGGCCAAAAGCCTGTCTCCAACACAAAATTGGCCCAGACCACGCACACGCACACACACACACACACACACACACACACACACACACACACACACACACACACACACACACACACACACACACACACACAATGAAAACGTTGCAGACACAGAAACACACACTGAAAATAATAGACATGAATTGATAACGTCACACACTCACTCAAAAATACTACACACTATTTGTTTGCAAAAGGCAGAGGTTAGCTTGAATCCGGCCAGCAGACTGACCCCCACTCACAAATAAACACATATACCAACAGTCACTCACACACAGCATCACCAAACACACCCACACACAATCATCAGATGCAAACAGACAGTGTTGTGTGACACACGTCAAAGGGAGATGCAGTCAAAGAAAGTCATGTTCAGTCTATAAAAGAGGGGTTTTTCTGCCTGTCACTAAGCTTAATCACACAGGAAGATGACGGTGTACTGGACGCACTGATTGTCCTTCGCTGTGATGTCAGAAAGACGTTTTGAAATGACGGGTGAGGAGAGGAGAGGAGGAGTTGAAAGAGGAGAGGAGAAAGGGAGAGAGGAGAGGAGAAAGGGAGAGAGGAGAGGAGAAAGGGAGAGAGGAGAGGAGAGGAGAAAGGGAGAGAGGAGAGGAGAAAGGGAGAGAGGAGAGGAGCAGCTGAAAGACATGGGCAATAGAATACTGAATGTTGTCGAGATGACACTGGTGACAGGGCTGAGGAGTTTACAGTGCATTCAGAAAGTATTCAGACCCCTTGACTTTTTCCACATTTTGTTATGTTACAGCCTTATTCTAAAATGGATTAAATTGTTTTATTTTTTGTTGCAGTATTCAGACCCTTTACTCATCTTTGGCAGCGATTACAGCCTCAAGTCTTCTTGGGTATGACGCTACAAGCTTGGCACACCTGTATTTGGGGAGATTCTCCCGTTCTTCTCTGCTGATCCTCTCAAGCTCTGTCAGGTTGGATGGGGAGCGTCGCTGCACAGATATTTTCAGGTCTCTCCAGAGATGTTAGATCGGGTTCAAGTCCGGGCTCTGGCTGGGCCACTCAAGGACAATCAGAGACTTGTCCCGAAGCCACTCTTGCGTTGTCTTGGCTGTGTGCTTAGGGTCGTTGTCCTGTTGGAAGGTGAGCCTTCGCCCCAGTCTGAGGTCCTGAGCACTTTGGAGCAGGTTTTCACCAAGGATCTAATCTGTATTTGCTCCCTCGTTTATCTCTCCCTCGATCCTGACTAGTCTCCCAGTCCCTGCCACTGAAACACATCCCCACAGCATGATGCTGCCATGACCATGCTTCACTGTAGGGATGGTGCCAGGTTTCCTCCAGACGGGACACTTGGCATTCAGGCCAAACAGTTCAATCCTTGTTTCATCAGACCAGAGAATCTTGTTTCTCGTGGTCTGAGAGTCTTTAGGTGCCTTTTGGTAAACTCCAGGCGGGCTGTTATGTGCCTTTTACTGAGGAGTGGCTTCCGTCTGGCCATTCTACCATAAAGGCCTGATTTGTGGAGTGCTGCAGAGACGGTTGTTCTTCTGGAAGGTTCTCCCATCTCCACAGAGGAAATCTGGAGCTTTTTAAGCATGACCATCGTGTTCTTGGTTGCTCTTCTCCCCCTATTGCTCACTTTGGCCGGGCGGCCAGCTCTAGGAAGAGTCTCGGTGGTTCCAAACTTCCTCCATTTAAGAATGATGGAGGCCACTGTGTTCTTGGGGACCTTCAATGCTGCAAACATGTTTTTGTACCCTTCCCCAGATCTGTGCTTCGACCTCATGGCTTGTTTTTTGCTCTGACATGCACTTTCAACTGTGGGACCGTATATAGACAGGTGTGTGCCTTTCCAAATCAGGTCCAATCAATTGAATTTACCACAGGTGGACTCCAATCAAGTTGTAGAAACATCTCAAGGATGATCAATGGAAACAGGATGCACCTGAGCTTTTATCTAAAATGTAAAAAAAACAGTTTTTGCCATTTGTCATTATGGGGTATTGACAGTCGTGAAGAGGGCACAACAAAACCTATTCCCCCTCAGGAGACTGAAAATATTTGGCCTCAGATCCTCAAAAGGTTTTACAGCTGCACCATTGAGAGCATCCTGACAGGTTGCATCACTGCCTGGTACGGCAACTGCTCGGCCTCTGACCGCAAGGCACTACAGAGGGTAGTGGGCCAGGCACTACAGAGGGTGCTTGGCCCAGTACATCACCAGGGCCAAGCTTCCTGCCATCCAGGACCTCTATACCAGGTGTCAGAGGAAGGCCCTAAAAATTGTCAAAGACTCCAGTCACCCAAGTCATAGACTGTTCTCTCTGCTATTGCTTGGCAAGCGGTATCAGAGCACCAAGTCTAGGTCCAAGAGGCTTCGAAACAGCTTCTACCCCCAAGCCATAACACTCCTGAACAGCTAATCAAATGGCTACCTAGACTATTTGCATTGCCCCCCCCCCCCCCCCCTACGCTGCTTCTACTCTCTGTTATTATCTATGCATAGTCACTTTAATAACTCTACCTACATGTGTACATACTACCTCAATTACCTCGACACCCCAGACATTGACTTTGTACCAGTACCCCCCTGTATATAGCCCCGCTATTGTTATTTACTGCTGCTTTTTAATGACTTGTTATTCTTATCTCTTATCTCTTAAAAATGCATTGTTGGTTTAAGGGCTCGTAAGTAAGCATTTCACTGTAAGTTCTACACCTGTTGTATTCAGCGCATGTGACAAATATGATTTGATTTTCATATTGTGTGTCGATTGATGAAGAACATTTATTTAATCCATTTTAGAATAAGACTGTAACATAATATGTGGAAAAGTCAAGGGGTCTGAATACTTTCCGAATGCACTGTGTGTGTGTGTGTGTGTGTGTGTGTGTGTGTGTGTGTGTGTGTGTGTGTGTGTGTGTGTGTGTGTGTGTGTGTGTGTGTGTGTGTGTGTGTGTGTGTGTGTGTGTGTGTGTGATTTGTGGTTTAGACTTGTTGCTGGGAGGAGAACATCCAAACTGAGAGCATCCAGCTATTCACTACTCTCTGTCTCTCTGTCTGAACGGAGTCTCTCGACCGAGACAGGGTGGGTGTGTGGAGTGTGTGTGTGGAGTGTGTGTGTGGAGTGTGCGTGTGGAGTGTGCGTGTGTGTGGAGTGTATATGTGTGTGTGTGTGGAGTGTGTGTGTGGAGTGTGCGTGTGTGTGGAGTGTATATGTGTGTGTGTGTGTGTGTGTGTGTGTGTGTGTGTGTGTGTGTGTGTGTGTGTGTGTGTGTGTGTGTGTGTGTGTGTGTGGTGGAGTGTGTGTGTGTGTGTGTGTGTGTGTGTGTGTGTGTGTGTGTGTGTGTGTGTGGAGTGTGTGTGTGTGTGTGTGTGTGTGTGTGTGTGTGTGTGTGTGTGTGTGTGTGTGTGTGTGTGGAGTGTGTGTGTGTGTGTGTGTGTGTGTGTGTGTGTGTGTGTGTGTGTGTGTGTGTGTGTGGGACGGTGTGTTCCTTTCCTATCCATTCATCATTCCTGATGGTCCTAAAAATCCAGACTGTCTGTCTCTCTTTGTCTGTGTCTCTCTTTCTATCTCTGTCCGTCTCTACGTCTGTCTGTGTGTCTTTCTTTCTCTCTCTTTCTCCCTATGTCTGTCTGTCTTCATCGCTTTCTGTTCCTCTCTGGCTCAGCCTCTGTATTTGTCAGTCTGGGTCAGAGCCTCTGCTAAAGGAATCAAATGTCAAATCTAATCTGTCTCTGGTTGGTCGTCAGAGGCAGTTCTAATTACTAATGACTAATCTACCATGAATAATGCGTTAGCTCAACATTTCCCCACCTCTCTCTCTCACTCTGACGCCTATTTCACCAGAAGACCAACGATTCTTTAAATGCTGATGATATTCAATGGCAAATTGTTCTGTAACCATTATGCACTTACCATTTCATTATATTTCAATTACCATATGAATCAGAGGCGCAACTTTCACTGGGGATGTCCCCCCTACATTCAGAAATTTCATTTTTGTCCCCCCAGTTTTATCATTGGAATGTGATACAAACGAGGCAACGATGTGCTTTAGGACCATGTGGGCGCTTCCGAGCGGTCAGGTAGGCTGTTTGGAGTGTTTATCCGACTGGATACAAAATATATATATATATATATATATATATATATATATATATATATATATTATGCTCCCCGACTTCGAAAACTAAAGTTACGCCCCTGATATGAATATTGTGCTGTAAGGTAAAGCATAACAAGGGACTTTATAGTGGGATCTCTCTCTCTGCTGTTACACCTTGTGGCCACAGAGAGGCAGTGTTGCTCCTCCACAGGATAACAGCAGGTGCCTCCACTGTAGGGGGCTCTATCTTCAGTACTGGAGAGCAACTGGCTGTAGGGTTGTGTCAGCTTCCGAAGATAATGCCTAGGGCTTTAGCTCAGCAGGCTTATAAAAAAAAGAAAGATACAGATTCATACTCTGTTTTAAGCCACCCAAATAGGGACATTTGGTTTCAAGGTGAGCATAGCTCACAACATTTCTGCCATTGCTTTTGCTCACTTTCTTTGTCAAGCTTCACTTTTAGGCGGTACAGAGATCTGTGTACAGTCTTTCTTTCTGCGTGTTGAATATAACATTTTCTAAAGAGGAATGATTCCAACAGGAAAATAGAGAAATAGTGAAACTGAGGGGAAAACGAGGGGATAAAGTGAATGACTGAGAGGAAGAAGAGAGGGCCCGAGGGAACGAGGTGAGAGAGGAACTAGGGAGTGATAAAGGAGTGTAAGGGAAGAGACAGGATGGACAGATGAGGAGGGGGAGGTAAGGAAGGTCAGGGCTGAGAAGGAGAGGAGAGAGAAAGAAAAGCGCGATTTGTTTTCAGTGAAACGTGAGCATTCTCCCCACTTAGCAGCGCCGCAGCCCTACAGCGGAATCTATTACCATGTGTCAGGATGAAACCAGAGACTGAGAAACACAATAAGGGCAAGACCTGAATGTGTGTGTGTGTGTGTGTGTGTGTGTGTGTGTGTGTGTGTGTGTGTGTGTGTGTGTGTGTGTGTGTGTGTGTGTGTGTGTGTGTGTGTGTGTGTGTGTGTGTGTGTGTGTGTACTGTATGTTAATAGTGTGTGGGATAGAATCAGCTGTTCATACTGCAGGTATAAAAGCTTTTAGACTGATGGAAAGTGATGGAATGGAAAGCAAAGCAGTTTGGGCCGATTTAGTCTGAGAGTGATGTGTGTATCATTATCTGTGTGTGTGTGTGTGTGTGTGTGTGTGTGTGTGTGTGTGTGTGTGTGTGTGTGTGTGTGTGTGTGTGTGTGTGTGTGTGTGTGTGTGTGTGTGTGTGTGTGTGTGTGTCCGTGCTCTGAGGGCAGTTCAGTTGTCACTCTACACCCCGCGGACGCTGTGGCTCACCAGAGGCCAGTGTGGTTCAGAGGTGTTTGGAAACCTCTAACCACAGTGTGTGTGTGTGTGTGTGTGTGTGTGTGTGTGTGTGTGTGTGTGTGTGTGTGTGTGTGTGTGTGTGTGTGTGTGTGTGTGTGTGTGTGTGTGTGTGTGTGTGTGTGTGTGTGTGTGTGTGTGTGTCTGTGTGTCCAGTGTGGTTTGAATTACAGCCGCAGGCCACCAGCCTTCTCTGACATGGTGTAGGATGGAACACCGGCCTGCCTGCTTGCTCCCCTTGCCTTCAGACAGCCACTGATATAGCTACACGATTTGGCAAACTAGCTCCTAGACACCATGATAATGGAGGAAACTATCAGGAAACGACAGGAGGAAAATGTGAGCATGTGAAAAGAGGTAAGACAGAGAAAATGTAAAAGATTGGAGGATAGGAGAAGAGATCGAGATGAGTGGAGAGAGAAAAGTTGAGACACGGAGAAGAGAGGAGAGATGAGAGGACAGATCAAAACGAGATATAGAGATAGGAGAGATAGAGAGGAGAGATAGAAAGAGGAGAGGATAGACAGACAGACAGACAGACAGACAGACAGATAGATAGATAGCTAGATAGATAGATAGATAGATAGATAGATAGATAGATAGATAGATAGATAGATAGATAGATAGATAGATAGATCGATAGATAGATAGATAGATAGATAGATAGATAGATAGATAGATAGATAGATAGATAGATAGATAGATAGATAGATAGATAGATAGATAGATAGATAGATAGATAGATAGATAGATAGATAGATAGATAGATAGATAGATAGATAGATAGATAAGACATCACACTGGCCAATGATCTATTACCCTACAATACAGAGCCCTGCTAGGCACTAGACGGCCATGCTAGAGGAAAATGGTGGCAATATTGTTAGAGCTGTTGACAAGGTAAAGGTGTGTTCTGATTAGGGTTAAGGGTCATGTGTAAGGTTAGGGTTGGTTATTGAAATAGGATTAGTGGTTAGACAGCGCTATACTTCTGTCCTTGACGACCATAAAGTCACCTACCATGAACTTCATCCCTCTCTCTATCTCTCCATCCCCTGTCTGTCTGATGGGATATCAGGAAAGAAATCTGTTTAGGGATGTCCATGTTTCCATGGTGATGGATGGCTGTATGGGACGGTGTGTGTGTTGTGTGTGTGCGATCAATCAAGTGTGTGCGTGCGCTCGTGAGGGTTAACTTTAGCGACCCTGAGTCTGAACAGAAAACATTTCCAGAAAATAATACACTTTAGCCGGCCAGGTCTGAGAGAGAGACTGAGTGAGGAGACACAGCGCTGGCTTAATTCAACCCACAAAGGAATCAAAATCAGGCTGTTAGAGATAACTTTCTCTCTCATGTTTGGATTTACAGTAAGTTAAGTTCTTGTGTCTCCAAATCTTCTTCTTTACACAATTAGAACTTACTGTAAGCTTCATTGAAGACCAATCCTGGGGCAATTATATGATTATTTTCTTCTATTATTAAAACGTTCTCTCTCTATCTCTCTTCATCCTCCCATCATCTCCCCTCGCTCTCTCTCCCTCTATCTGTCTTTCTCTCCTCCTATAAGTGATTTCAGATTCCCAGTGACTTTCCAGATACCTGACCAGGCAGATCTGTAGTAGGCATCAGTAATATTGAGCGTGCAGGTGTAGTTTTGGGAAGCAGGGCTGTGTTCAGCTCATGCCGTGCTTGAAGTTTACTGCTATCCAGGTCATTTAAGGGAAAGGGCTCCGGAGGGACTTAAACAACACACCAGATGACTACATAACATCAGATCATATTTTCCCATCCAGTAATAAGAGCTAGAATCATTAACAGACCTACAGGGTCCACATACATCTCTCTGGAGCATTTCTCAACTCCTCTCATATTCATATCAGCACTTTGTTTTGTTTACTTAACCTTTAAGTGTGTGTGTGTGTGTGTGTGTGTGTGCGTGCGTGCATGCGTGCGTGCATTCCTCTGCTCCGTTTGATTACCCCTCACCATCCCATCGTTTTGGCATGTTTGTTTTTCCGGTCGTTCCGCCGCATCACACCCTTGCCGGTGTGTCATGGCCAAACGTCGACCGGCGAGTTAACGTGAGGTCTCACAGGACTGCTCCCAGGATCTGAGTGTGTTTGTGTGAGTGTGTGTGTTGGGTGGGTGAGGGGGTAGTTTAGGACTGTTACCGCGGGAACTGAACCGTGTGCCATGTGTGTGCATTTGTGTAGAGGTTCCCGGGGGTTCATAGTGTGCTGGATGAAAGTGTCAGATAAGTAAATACCCGCCCACATGAGGATTATTCCTTCCACCCTCCCCATGCTCTGGCCCTGTCCTGGAACCAACAGGGTGAGACCAACAAAGGGCTGTGGGGGTGGGGGTCAGTGGTTGGATAAATACAATTTATTTATTTCAGAGGAGGGAAATGTAAATACACACACAGGAAAATTGCAATACTGTCTCCCTGCAAAACATCTTAACTGAGTCAATACTGTCTAACTGAAAAACCTCTACACTGAGTCAATACTGTCTCCCTGCAAAACCTCTACACTGAGTCAATACTGTCTCCCTGCAAAACCTCTACACTGAGTCAATACTGTCTCCCTGCAAAACATCTTAACTGAGTCAATACTGTCTCCCTGCAAAACATCTTAACTGAGTCAATACTGTCTTACTGAAAAACCTCTACACTGAGTCAATACTGTCTCCCTGCAAAACATCTTAACTGAGTCAATACTGTCTCCCTGCAAAACCTCTACACTGAGTCAATACTGTCTCCCTGCAAAACCTCTACACTGAGTCAATACTGTCTCCCTGCAAAACCTCTACACTGAGTGTCACGTCCTGACCAGTAGAGGGAGTATTTGTATTGTAGTTTGGTCAGGACGTGGCAGAAGAGTATTTGTTTCATATGGTTCGGGTTGTGTGTGTAGTATTAAAGGGGTGTTTGGTTTATGTATTCCGGGGTTTTAGTATATGTTCTGGTTTTGGTTTTCTATGGTTTTCTGGTTTGTCTATTTCTTTGTTGTCTGTGTGGCTCCCGATCAGGAACAGCTGTACGTCGTTGTTCCTGATTGGGAGTCATATATTAGGAGCTTGTTTTCACCTGGGGTTTTTGTGGGTAGTTGATTTTGCACTGCTTATTGTTAGCCTGCTAAACTGTTATCTGTCGTTCTTTGTTTTGTTGTTTTTCCGTGTTCTCTTTACTTAATAAATATAAAGATGAGCATTCACATTCCCGCTGCGTTTTGGTCATCGCTACACAACGACACCCGTGACACTGAGTCAATACTGTCTCCCCGCAAAACCTCTACACTGAGTCAATACTGTCTCCCTGCAAAACCTCTACACTGAGTCAATACTGTCTCCCTGCAAAACCTCTACAATGAGTCAATACTGTCTCCCGCAAAACCTCTACAATGAGTCAATACTGTCTCCCTGCAAAACCTCTACACTGAGTCAATACTGTCTCCACGCAAAACCTCTACACTGAGTCAATACTGTCTCCCTGCAAAACCTCTACAATGAGTCAATACTGTCTCCCGCAAAACCTCTACAATGAGTCAATACTGTCTCCCTGCAAAACCTCTACAATGAGTCAATACTGTCTCCCTTCAAAACCTCTACACTGAGTCAATACTGTCTCCCTTCAAAACCTCTACACTGAGTCAATACTGTCTCCCTTCAAAACCTCTACACTGAGTCAATATTGTCTCCCTGCAAAACCTTAACACTGAGTCAAGCAATTCCTCACACAAACATAGTCTAGTTAATAATACAGACCCCAGAAGTCAAGAACATCTTCTCACATCTTTAATCAAATTAGATACAGTACATACATAGGACAGTACAGGAGAAGTGTAAGCAGTAAAATAACAAAGGTGTGTGTCTGTGTGTGAGTCTTCGTGTGTGTGACGGAACCCTCACCCCCAGTAACAGAGATTCCCTGCTAGTTCAGAATACAACAACAGGATGAATCCTTGTTACTGAAGGCGGGAGGTCAGAATCTCTTTCTCCAATCAGAAGCTCTCTTTCTCTAATCCCTCCAATCACCTTTATGTCTCCGTCTTGTCCATCCAAGCAACTCCTCTGGAGAGAACGGTCCCTTCCCTCATCCATTAAAGAAAAATCTCCTCCAGGCTTTCTAGAAAGACAGACGGACAGGCAGACAGGCAAACAGACACGTCAGTGGGTGAGTCTTGACTCAATAGAACTTCAAGTACAACTCAAAGATAAAAGATAAAGCTTCAAGTGCAAAGTCCAAACTTAGTGCAGTGACATCATGATTTGGGCTAGGGAACAGCTATCCATATGAAAAGGTTTCAGTTTTCATTGGTTTTTACAATAAGCATTTCCTAATGTCCCTGAATCGTGTCATTGTACCACACACAGATATCTGTTAGTGCCAGCTCACGCCCATCCATTACACTGTTCATTTCGACACTATCAAGTTTATTGATCAACGTTAAGTACATGAGCTAATCTGTCATGGATTCTTGGCTAGAGGCTTTTAACTCATCATATCCCCAACAGCCTTAACCTTACCACTGTCACCTTCATCTAACCCTAACCCTGAACCCTACCACCTTCATCTAACCCTAACCCTGAACCCTACCACCTTCATCTAACCCTAACCCTGAACCCTACCACCTTCATCTAACCCTTACCCTGAACCCTACCACCTTCATCTAACCCTTACCCTAAACCCTAGCACCTTCATCTAACCCTGAACCCTAGCACCTTCATCTAACCCTAACCCTGAACCCTACCACCTTCATCTAACCCTGAACCCTACCACCTTCATCTAACCCTAACCCTGAACCCTACCACCTTCATCTAACCCTGAACCCTACCACCTTCATCTAACCCTAACCCTGAACCCTACCACCTTCATCTAACCCTGAACCCTAGCACCTTCATCTAACCCTAACCCTGAACCCTACCACCTTCATCTAACCCTGAACCCTACCACCTTCATCTAACCCTAACCCTGAACCCTACCACCTTCATCTAACCCTGAACCCTAGCACCTTCATCTAACCCTAACCCTGAACCCTACCACCTTCATCTAACCCTGAACCCTAGCACCTTCATCTAACCCTAACCCTGAACCCTAGCACCTTCATCTAACCCTAACCCTGAACCCTAGCACCTTCATCTAACCCTGAACCCTGAACCCTAGCACCTTCATCTAACCCTGAACCCTGAACCCTAGCACCTTCATCTAACCCTGAACCCTAGCACCTTCATCTAACCCTAACCCTGAACCCTACCACCTTCATCTAACCCTTACCCTAAACCCTAGCACCTTCATCTAACCCTAACCCTGAACCCTACCACCTTCATCTAACCCTAACCCTGAACCCTAGCACCTTCATCTAACCCTAACCCTGAACCCTTCCACCTTCATCTTACCCTAACCCTGAACCCTAGCACCTTCATCTAACCCTTACCCTGAACACTACCACCTTCATCTAACCCTAACCCTGAACCCTACCAACTTCATCTAACCCTAACCCTGAACCCTACCACCTTCATCTAACCCTTACCCTGAACCCTAGCACCTTCATCTAACCCTGAACCCTACCACCTTCATCTAACCCTTACCCTAAACCCTACCACCTTCATCTAACCCTTACCCTGAACCCTAGCACCTTCATCTAACCCTAACCCTGAACCCTAGCACCTTCATCTAGCCCTAACCCTGAACCCTACCACCTTCATCTAACCCTTACCCTGAACCCTACCACTGTCACCTACATCTAACCCTAACCCTGAACCCTAGCACTGTCACCTTCATCTAACCCTAACCTTGAACCCTACCACCTTCATCTTACCCTAACCCTGAACCCTACCACCTTCATCTAACCCCAACCCTCAACCCTACCACCTTCATCTTACCCAACCCTGAACCCTACCAACTTCATCTAACCCTTACCCTGAACCCTACCGCTGTCACCTTCATCTAACCCTGTGTGTGTGTGTGTGTGTGTGTGTGTGTGTGTGTGTGTGTGTGTGTGTGTGTGTGTGTGTGTGTGTGTGTGTGTGTGTGTGTGTGTGTGTGTGTGTGTGTGTGTGTGTGTGTGTGTGTGAGAGACTCTTTGACCTTAGAGTTGTTGGCATTCTCCCCTCCCTTGTGTCTTTTTGTGTTGAAGGAAACCTAAATCAGCAATTAACATTAATAATTAACGAGCCTATCAGATTAATTATTTATGAGGTCGACGGGTAATTGCCTCCGCTTAAGAGAGAGATAACACCTGCAAGAGTTAAGGAGAGGGAGGAGAGGAGGAGGAGAGAGGAGGTGAAAGATGAGATGAATAGAAAGGAGAGAGTGGAGGACAGTGGGAAATAGAGGGGAAAGAGAAGAGAGGACAGGAGGGGAGAAAGGAAGATGAGAGGACAAGTAAAAAGAAGTGGAAGGAGAAAGTGTGAGAGAAGACGATAGAAGAACCAGGTTACCCAGGTCACCAACCCTTCTTCCCCCTTTCTCTCCCTTTACCACTCACTCTCTACCCTACCTCTCTTATCCCCTCTTCTCTTCCTCTCTTTCTTTCTCTCCCTTTACCACTCACTCCCTACCCTACCTCTCTTGTCCCCTCTTCTCTTCCTCTCTTTCTTTCTCTCCCTTTACCACTCACTCTCTACCCTACCTCTCTTGTCCCCTCTTCTCTTCCTCTCTTTCTTTCTCTCCCTTTACCACTCACTCTCTACCCTACCTCTCTTGTCCCCTCTTCTCTTCCTCTCTTTCTTTCTCTCCCTTTACCACTCACTCCTCTACCCTACCTCTCTTGTCCCTCTTCTCTTCCTCTCTTTCTTTCTCTCCCTTTACCACTCACTCTCTACCCTACCTCTCTTGTCCCCTCTTCTCTTCCTCTCTTTCTTTCTCTCCCTTTACCACTCACTCTCTACCCTACCTCTCTTGTCCCCTCTTCTCTTCCTCTCTTTCTTTCTCTCCCTTTACCACTCACTCCCTACCCTACCTCTCTTGTCCCCTCTTCTCTTCCTCTCTTTCTTTCTCTCCCTTTACCACTCACTCTCTACCCTACCTCTCTTGTCCCCTCTTCTCTTCCTCTCTTTCTTTCTCTCCCTTTACCACTCACTCTCTACCCTACCTCTCTTGTCCCCTCTTCTCTTCCTCTCTTTCTTTCTCTCCCTTTACCACTCACTCTCTACCCTACCTCTCTTGTCCCCTCTTCTCTTCCTCTCTTTCTTTCTCTCCCTTTACCACTCACTCTCTACCCTACCTCTCTTGTCCCCTCTTCTCTTCCTCTCTTTCTTTCGCTTCCTCCCCCCTCTGTACTTAGTCAGTGTGTATCGGGTTGCCCAGACACAGCTTGTTAATTGCAGGGTAACTACAGTGTGTGTGTGTGTGTGTGTGTGTGTGTGTGTGTGTGTGTGTGTGTGTATGTGTGTGTGTGTGTGTGTGTGTGTGTGTGTGTGTGTGTGTGTGTGTGTGTGTGTGTGTGTGTGTGTGTGTGTGTGTGTGTGTGTGTGTGTGTGTGTGATGTTGATTTCACAACCCTTTTAGTCTGTCAGCTCGCAGCATCAGACACTATTGGATTCAGATCAAGTACCTCAATTAACACCCAGCAACTCTCTAAACTTACTCAGTCACTCTCTGTCTGTGTGTCTGGACTGTATGTCTGACACATGCCGTGCAATAATGCACTACTACAACAATATACTGTACTCTATCATAGTGTCTGAAGTCGGTCTGTGAGGAGTTTACGCCTGTTCTTTTCAGAAAGGCATAAAAGGAAGCCCCCAAACAGCCCTACTGTCTCTAAGACCAAGAACCCTTCTCTGAATTAGCCTACTACCTTTCTTTTCTTCCAGCGTATCTTGTGTGTATCGCCTAATGTGATCCCTGTTGAAAACACAGTAACAGTCGCAATAGTATTGAGTAATTGAGCCTGTCTATTGGTTGAAGGATGGCAGTTACTCCATAATGAGCTAAAAGGAAGAGGTCAAGTGAACTCTGTTGAATCGGGTCATATGACAGCTTACCTGGCCTCCTGTTGGTCGGCTATGTTGGCTGGGCAGCAGCAGACCGTTGGGTCCGGGACCGGACCGATGCTGTCTTCAGCTCCGCCAGAACCACAATGGTTGAACCCGCTCCCTATGCCAGCTAGGTCTTACCCTGCTATCACTAACCTCTGGACCGCAGAGGAACCTATGGACCGCTGCTTATCTTTAGGACCGCTTTACGACCCATAACACAGCCCTGGCCTGCGCAGAACACACTGATAGGAGAGAAGAGGAGGAAGAGTTAAGATTTATTCATCCCTCCACTCCAAGTTTGAACCCTCCTCACTTCTAAGACCTGATCAGTTGAGAATGCTCTTAATAAAACATTTGTGAGAAATGACTTAAATAATAACTTCCTCTATCTAGGTGATTTACACATTTTTGCATCTTGCGAGTAGATACTCTGAGCATTGAACGTAACCTCTTCTATGGCCGGGGGTTTTATGCTAGCTAATGATGCTACAGACTAGGTACTAATGATACATTAGCCCCTTTTAAAGGAACCCGTTGACTGTCTTTTAGCTAGGTCTTATTCATGTATCTAACTGTCCACTAAGAACCGTAACAGTATGGTAAACAGCGTTGTGTTGTGCTGAGTGTTGGTAGTCACATTCACGGACCTCTCAGATCATTCGTAACCAGCGCATTAGCCATGGAACAGAAGCCCAACCATACTGTGGTCTGCGGGTTGCTCTGGATGTGCTATCTCGCCATCTCTCTTTCTCCCTCTCTCCCTGTGACTCTCTCTCTCTCTCTCCCTGTGACTCTCTCTCTTTCTCTCTCTCTCTCTCTCTCTCTCTCTCTCTCTCTCTCTCTCTCTCTCTCTCCCTGTGACTCTCTCTCTCTCTCTCTCTCTCTCTCTCTCTCTCTCTCTCTCTCTCTCTCTCTCTCTCTCTCTCTCTCGGTGATATCCTCTTGGCAGTGCGGAGGGATTTGTGGTTAGTTTGTTTCACACAGACACACAAAGAAAGGAATATAACTGGGAATAAACGCTGTATTACAATGAGGCCACTGTCCTCTCTCTGTAGATTCATGTCATCATCTTTCAAATCTTTTTTTAAATTGAAACCATATTTTATTTCTCACATAACTCTTTTTAACCATGTCCATGACACTGAATGTGTTTCTGGGTAAATGATGTACCTACTGTAATTGTGACTATATGAATCATGATGAGATTTGGCTGTAAATGAAAAGTCCCTCTACAACTTAAATACGTTGTACTTCCTTAGTGATCAGTGCTCAGGAGAGTTTAGTCACTGTCCCAGTGAGCCCTGTACAGTACAGTACCAGCCGTTTCCACTAACAAGGCAATTAAACAAGGGTTGGTAGGCTTACAGACAACCACAGCCCCACACCACCACCTCTCTATCCCACCCCCTCAGCCACATCTCTACACCCCCAACCCGCCCGTCCAACCCCCCACCCTGCCAATGCCAATGTCTAACAGGGCCTGGGGAGCTGCCCCCTGACGATACGCAATTGGATTGGAAGCCAATCAATCATGCAGAGTATTGACCTGTGATTGGATTTGGCCGGTGTGTCAGGGCCCCGGTTGATTTTAGCTCCAGCCCAATGAAGGTGGATGTGAGGCTTTATTGTACTGGACGTATGGGGTGCCTGTCAAACACACACACACACACACACACACACACACACACACACACACACACACACACACACACACACACACACACACACACACACACACACACACACACACACACACACACACACACACACACACGCACACTGGGGAGTTTGAATGGGATGGGTTATTGTTGTGGACTTACAGGATTGGTTCAGGGTTTGAAGTGCTGCCAGCAGAGATTGATGTGTACAGTGCAGCTCCTGTATCCATCTATCTGAGTTACTGTCACTCATAACCATCTCTCTCTCTCTCTCTTTCCTTTTTCTCTCTCTCTATCTTTCTGTGTGTCTCTCTCTCTCTCTCTCTCAGACAAATTGGATTCCACGTAGATTTTTCCCACTCCTACCTGATACATACTGTAGTAGGCCATACTGATGCGTACAGGTCTGTGTGTGCGTGGGTGTGTGTGTTTGTGCTTGTGTGTCTCTGTGTCCATGTTTGTGAGAGAGAGAGAGAGAGAGAGAGAGAGAGAGAGAGAGAGAGAGAGAGAAAGTTACTGTAAAGTACCAGAGTCCTTGAGTGTCTGTCCCCGTCGTTTACATCAGTAAAGTGAGATTAATTCTCCCTTTAGAGACCTCTGAAAAATGACAACGTGTCCCACACACACTCCATTGAAGAATGATGACAATACACACACACACACACACACACACACACACACACACACACACACACACACACACACACACACACAGTGCTTATAAATGAACACACACTCTAAGTCTGGAGTTATAGTGTTATTAGCTGCAGGGCAGACCAACGGTATGACAGTAATAATCATAAAGTAGCTATTAGACATCAGACTGATCAATAGCAGGGAGAGGAGCAGGAAGGATGGGACAGGACAGAGGGCAGGTTAGCTAAAACATACTTAAGAATGGGAGCGGAGATTCTATATGCCTTTTAAAATCAATCCGTTAGATGCACGAGAATGACTTGACTTTTGTGTTATCATGAGTGGATGTCGAAGGGATATTTGTGAGACAATTTGAGTTAGCCCCCCCTTCTCCCCCCTTCTCGCCCTCCCCGCTCCCTCCCCCTCCTCCCTCCATCCCAGCTGGGCATTACCCCATTAGGCTCTAACAGTTATGACACCCACTGACTGGCTGGCCCATAGATAATACCATAAAGACCCAGCTCAATACTAATCCACTGGACTTAACCTGTTTACTGCCTGCTGCACATACATATCTCTACCTCTCCTGTGTAATGCCGGACCAGGTCAGGCCCGTTCTGTGTGTGTGGTTGTGTATTTGTGTGTGTGTGTGTATATAACCCGTTTAGCGCTGGCCATACATATTTCTCTGGTGTAACGCGAGGCGCAAGGGGAGCCAGATCAATAGGAATGTTTCTCTGTTAATAAAGATGTAACGTAGGACCAGTGTGTGTGTCTGTGGCCAGGGTGTGTGTGTGTGTGTTTGTGGCCAGTGTGGGTTTGTGAGCTGACCACACACACTTATGCGCGGTCGCTATAAATCTCCCGCTGACCACTGCGGTCAGACGGAGCGGTCAACACGAACCACCAGGGGACCGCTTCCCATTTCTCCCTTTTTGTGCATATCCCAACTCTCCCTGAGACACCCTCAGAGAGTGGGGTCACGGCCAGGGTCAGCCATTATCAACGGCAAACCTGGAGCAATTAGGGTTAAGTGACCTGCTCAAGGACACATCGACAGATTTTTCATCTTGTCTGCTCAGGGATTTGAACTAGCACCTTTCCGTTATTTGGCCCAACGCTCTAACCGCTAGGCAACCTCTCTAACCACTAGGCTACCTGTCTAACCGCTAGGCAACCTCTCTAACCGCTAGGCTACCTGTCGAACCGCTAGGTGATCTCTCTAACCGCTAGGCTACCTGTCTAACCGCTAGGTGACCTCTCTAACCGCTAGGCTACCTGTCTAACCGCTAGGCTACCTGTCTAACCGCTAGGCTACCTCTCTAACCGCTAGGCTACCTGTCTAACCGCTAGGCTACCTGTCTAACCGCTAGGCTACCTGTCTAACCGCTAGGTGAGCTCTCTAACCGCTAGGCTACCTGTCTAACCACTAGGCTACCTCTCTAACCGCTAGGCTACCTGTCTAACCGCTAGACTACCTCTCTAACTGCTAGGTGACCTCTCTAACCGCTAGGCTACCTGTCTAACTGCTAGGCTACCTCTCTAACCGCTAGGCTACCTCTCTAACCGCTAGGCTACCTGTCTAACCGCTAGGTGACCTCTCTAACCACTAGGCTACCTGTCTAACTGCTAGGCTATCTCTCTAACCGCTAGGCTACCTGTCTAACCGCTAGGTGACCTCTCTAACCACTATGCTACCACTCTAACCGCTAGGCTACCTCTCTAACCGCTAGGCTCCCTCTCTAACTGCTAGGCTACCTGTCTAACCGCTAGGTGAGCTCCCTAACCGCTAGGCTACCTCTCTAACCGCTAGGCTACCTGTCTAACCGCTAGGCTACCTGTCTAACCGCTAGACTACCTCTCTAACCGCTAGGTGACCTCTCTAACCGCTAGGCTACCTGTCTAACCGCTAGGCTACCTCTCTAACTGCTAGGCTACCTGTCTAACCGCTAGGCTACCTCTCTAACCGCTAGGCAACCTCTCTAACCGCTAGGCTACCTGTCTAACCGCTAGGCGACCTCTCTAACCGCTAGGCGACCTCTCTAACCGCTAGGCGACCTCTCTAACCGCTAGGCGACCTCTCTAACCGCTAGGCTACCACTCTAACCGCTAGGCTACCTGTCTAACCGCTAGGCGGCCTGTCACCCTTAAGTGTGTAAGAGTGTGTGAACGTGCATGACAGCATGTGTGTCCATATCTGTGAGTGCACTTCATGTGCATGTCCATGTGGTTGTCTATCTGTGAGTCTGTGTGTCTATCTGTGTGTCTATCTGTGTGTTGGACTTTGCAGGCAGACAGAGAGCCAGAGGCCTGGTACAGAGTGTCATAGCAGTGAGCTCTGTAATAATACTGTGGGGTTCTGGGTTAGTAATAGTTACTTCAGTGATACGTTTCTGCGGTAGTAATAGTTACTTCAGAGATATGGTTCTGGGGTAGTAATAGCTAGTTTGGTGATAAGGTTCTGGGGTAGTAATAGTTAATTCAGTGATACGGTTCTGGGGTAGTAATAGCTAGGTCGGTGATAAGGTTCTGGGGTAGTAATAGTTAGTTCGGTGATAAGGTTCTGGGGTAGTAATAGTTAGTTCGGTGATAAGGTTCTGGGGTAGTAATAGTTAGTTCGGTGATAAGGTTCTGGGGTAGTAATAGCTAGTTCGGTGATAAGGTTCTGGGGTAGTAATAGTTAGTTCGGTGATAAGGTTCTGGGGTAGTAATAGCTAGTTCGGTGATAAGGTTATGGGGTAGTAATAGTTAGTTCGGTGATAAGGTTCTGGGGTAGTAATAGTTCGTTTGCGATAAGGTTCTGGGGTAGTAATAGTTACTTCAGTGATAAGGTTCTGGGGTAGGAATAGTTACTTCAGTGGTAAGGTTCTGGGTAGTAATAGTTAATTCAGTGATAAGGTTCTGGGGTAGTAATAGTTCGTTTGCGATAAGGTTCTGGGGTAGTAATAGTTACTTCAGTGATAAGGTTCTGGGGTAGTAATAGTTAATTCAGTGATACGGTTCTGGGGTAGGAATAGTTACTTCAGTGGTAAGGTTCTGGGTAGTAATAGTTAATTCAGTGATAAGGTTCTGGGGTAGTAATAGTTAATTCAGTGATACGGTTCTGGGGTAGTAATAGCTAGTTCGGTGATAAGGTTCTGGGTAGTAATAGTTCGGTGATAAGGTTTTGGGGTAGTAATAGTTCGTTCGTAATAAGGTTCTGGGGTAGTAATAGTTAGTTCAGTGATAAGGTTCTGGGGAAGTAATAGCTCATTGTTGTGTGTAGATTAGATGGACTATCTGGGCGGTGATATCACTGAGATGTGCAACAGAGTCAAAGGTTAAGGTCAAGGGTTAGGGGTCAAAGTAAGGATGCCTACAGTTTGTCTATGTGAGGAACATTCAGAAACGTGTGACCGTGTGACCCAGACCCAGACCCAGAATGAGTGTGAAAAGGAGTGGAGCCAAGTACAGAGAGAGAGAGTGTATGAGTACTCAGAGAGAGTGTATGAGTAGAGAGAGAAAGAGGGAGTATGAGTAGAGAGAGAAAGAGAGTGTATGAGAGAGAGAAAGAGAGTGTATGAGGAGAGAGAGAAAGAGAGTGTATGAGTAGAGAGAGAGAGTATGAGTAGAGAGAGAAAGAGAGAGTATGAGGAGAGAGAAAGAGAGTGTATGAGGAGAGAGAGAAAGAGAGAGTATGAGTAGAGAGAAAAAGAGAGTGTATGAGGAGAGAGAGAATGAGAGTGTATGAGGAGAGAGAGAAAGAGAGTATGAGTAGAGAGAAAAAGAGAGTGTATGAGGAGAGAGAGAATGAGAGTGTATGAGGAGAGAGAGAAAGAGAGAGTATGAGTAGAGAGAAAAAGAGAGTGTATGAGGAGAGAGAGAATGAGAGTGTATGAGGAGAGAGAGAAATAGAGTATGAGTAGAGAGAAAAATAGTGTATGAGGAGAGAGAGAAAGAGAGTGTATGAGGAGAGAGAGAATGAGAGTGTATGAGGAGAGAGAGAAATAGAGTATGAGTAGAGAGAAAAAGAGAGTGTATGAGGAGAGAGAGAAAGAGAGTGTATGAGGAGAGAGAGAAAGAGAGTGTATGAGGAGAGAGAGAATGAGAGTGTATGAGGAGAGAGAGAAAGAGAGTATGAGGAGAGAGAGAAAGAGAGTGTATGAGGAGAGAGAGAAAGGGAGATAGGGAGGGAGGACGCTGGCCGGTGATAAAGTGAGTGGTCAGCCACCCCCCTCTCCCTCCCTCTCTCCTCTCCCTCTTCCCTCTCTCCTCCTCTACCTCACTCCCCCCCCCCCCCCCCCCTCCTCCCTGTATTTGTGACATGCATCAGTGCTTGTCGTGTGTGTGGCAGCGGGCATTGATCACCTGTCATGCTGATCACATTACGAACCCCGCCAGTTCGATTTCCATTTTTAATTCCCCTCCCTCTATGACCCCCCCCCCCCCCCCCCCCCCCCAGGACATTGAGCGAGGGATGAAGGGATGGGATGAGAAGAGAATTTTTAGATGTATATGAATATCTAGATAAATGAGGGAATCATGGATAAGGGAGAAGGGAGCAGGGACGGGGTCAGGGGAGGTCAGGAGGGAGGGAGGTTACAGACGCACGGACAGACAAACCCCATAACCTTAAGACATCAGATATTGCATGTCTGCCACTATTTCCATCCAGGGTACTTTCCAGTGCCAATGTGTGATTAGAACCCTGGTCTTAGTGTTGTAACGTGTGAGATCACCAGACCTGCCTGATAATATCTCCGCACTCCCCTCTTCCTTACAGGTAACTCATAGACCTGCCTGATAATATCTCCCCACTCCCCTTCCCCTTCCAGGTAACTCATAGACCTGCCTGATAATATCTCCCCACTCCCCTTCCGCTTCCAGGTAACTCATAGACCTGCCTGATAATATCTCCCCACTCCCCTTCCCCTTCCAGGTAACTCATAGACCTGCCTGATAATATCTCCCCACTCCCCTTCCCCTTCCAGGTAACTCATAGACCTGCCTGATAATATCTCCCCACTCCCCTCCCCCTTCCAGGTAACTCATAGACCTGCCTGATAATATCTCCCCACTCCCCTCCCCCTTCCAGGTAACTCATAGACCTGCCTGATAATATCTCCCCACTCCCCTTCCCCTTCCAGGTAACTCATAGACCTGCCTGATAATATCTCCCTACTCCCCTCCTCCTTACAGGTAACTCATAGACCTGCCTGATAATATCTCCCCACTCCCCTTCCCCTTACAGGTAACTCATAGACCTGCCTGATAATATCTCCCTACTCCCCTTCCCCTTCCAGGTAACTCATAGACCTGCCTGATAATATCTCCCTACTCCCCTTCCCCTTCCAGGTAACTCATAGACCTGCCTGATAATATCTCCCCACTCCCCTTACAGGTAACTCATAGACCTGCCTGATAATATCTCCCTACTCCCCTCCTCCTTACAGGTAACTCATAGACCTGCCTGATAATATCTCCCTACTCCCCTTACAGGTAACTCATAGACCTGCCTGATAATATCTCCCTACTCCCCTTCCCCTTACAGGTAACTCATAGACCTGCCTGATAATATCTCCCCACTCCCCTTCCCCTTACAGGTAACTCATAGACCTGCCTGATAATATCTCCCTACTCCCCTCCTCCTTACAGGTAACTCATAGACCTGCCTGATAATATCTCCCCACTCCCCTTCCCTTTACAGGTAACTCATAGACCTGCCTGATAATATCTCCCCACTCCCCTTCCCCTTACAGGTAACTCAAGTGCAATTCACTTTGGGTCCAGTATCGTGATATAGGAAGACATGACGCTGCAGAAACCACAATCTAGACGAACATTTGGTCAGCAGAGATAACTAATCACCAACACGGGCCAGCAATCAAGGCCACAGAGTTCTGAAGTACTTTTGCATATTAGTTTCACTGTCTATATTCGGCAAGGTACATGTATAAGAGATTGTGCACAGTGCTGCTCATGTTGTAATACTGTTATGATTCTAATTTATTATTGATATCCTGTATCGATGTGCTTCAATATGGCAAACAGAGAAAAAGCTGAGAAAACACTGTTTTTTAAGAGGAAGAGAGAATGAGAGAGAGAGATTAGAGAACATTAGAGAGAGAGATGAGAGACAGACAGAGAGACTGGGAGTGAGAGAGAGAGGGAGAGAGAGAGCGAGAGAGAGATATGAGAGACATAGATAGAGAGAGATATGAGAGACATAGAAAGAGAGAGAGAGACAGAGAGAGAGAGAGAGAGAGAGAGAGAGAGATATGAGAGACATAGATAGAGAGAGAGACAGAGAGAGAGAGAGTGAGATATGAGAGACAGATAGATAGAGACATAGAGAGAGAGAGAGATATGAGAGACATAGTTAGAGAGAGAGAGATATGAGAGACATAGATAGATAGAAAGAGACATAGATAGATAGAGAGAGATATGAGAGACATAGATAGATAGATAGATAGATAGATAGATAGATAGATAGATAGATAGATAGATAGATAGATAGATAGATAGATAGATAGATAGATAGATAGATAGATAGATAGATAGATAGATAGATAGATAGATAGATAGATAGATAGATAGATAGATAGATAGATAGATAGATAGATAGATAGATAGATAGATAGATAGAGAGAGAGAGAGAGAGAGAGAGAGAGAGAGAGAGAGAGAGAGAGAGATAGAGAGAGAAAGAGAGCGAGCGAGAGATATGAGAGACATAGATAGATAGAGAGGGGAAAATAGGGGGATTCTGCCGTAATGTGGTTAAAACCAAGGTCATGACCTTGAGGTCCAGTGGAGTGAGGTCATGGTCATTTATATAGCTTACTGTGTGTATGTGTGTACATGTGCATATTTGAAAGCATTTCCAGAAGCCTGGGCATTGTCACTGTAGCCCCAACAGTTAGACCTCAGTAGACTGGACCTGGACTGGTCGGACAAGTCGGGCCTGTTGGGACCAGGGGAGCGGGTGAACACGGTCCCCGTGAGTGAGGCCATTGATCGGGGGCTGAAAGTGGAGCCGCCCCCCCTCTCTCCTGATGACAGGAGCGGCTGCAGCCGCCAGAGGAGAGGAGAGGCCTGAGAGGGGATCAATACCGAGGGAGGCTGGAGTCTGACAGTAGATCTACAGGCCTTCAGAGAACACACACACATGAGACCTGGGAGAGCACACACACACACATGCTCAAACACACAGAATAGTTCACATTCTTCCTACAAGATATGGGTGTATAAGAGACAGAAGGAACCGAGTCTGGGCACAGAAATTACACAGACTTAACAGGGAGGAAGGGAGGGAGGGAGAGAGAGAGAGAGAGACTGTCTCCTCTTCCTTATTTCTCCATCCGTTATGCTCTGACATCCCCATTAACTCATAAATCCAATACAGTGGAGCTCAACAGTATCTGTGTTCTGCCGAGATGGAGGGAAGAGGGAAGAGGGAGGGATGGATGGGGGGAGAGGGGAGGAGGAGAAGAGCGAAGGATCAATCGGTCCCTGGACTGTCAGTCCGCTCACTCGTTTTCACATCCATCTACCCATCGCACCTCTTCCCTCCCTCCCTCCCTCCCTCCCCTCCCTCCCTCCCTCCCTCCCTCCCTCCCTCCCTCCCTCCGTCCCAATCTAGCCACACACATTCAGTACTGCACTGCTCTGCCAGACCGCCACCAACCGTGAGAGTGGCTTCACGACCACTAATACAACTAAGACTGTCTACATCGGGGAGGACCAATCTGACTCTGGATGAATGAGAACATCACAGCGTGGAGCGTGCAGATATCCGGAACAAGTCACATGTATTTGAATAGGGACTGTTGAGCTGCATTGCACTTCTCAGAACTGGCTGACGTTTATATATTCCATTCTTTTACTTTTAGGTTGTGTGTATTGTGTGTATTGTTGTGAATTGTTAGATATTACTGCACTGTTGGAGCTAGAAACACAAGCATTTCATTACACCCGCAATAACATCTGCTAAACATGTGTATGTGACAAGTACAATTTGATTTGAAGTGATCAACAAATCCCCAGCCCCCATACTGCCCCCTAGAGGATCTTAGAGGAACAGCAAGTCTCAAGGGTATCGCCCAGTACTACATGGGGTGGAGATTCAATGTTTACTGCAACCCAGATGACCTGAATTTGTGTGTACTAAATGTGAGTAGTAACGATTACCATAGTTACCAAGTCCTCTACCAAAAACGACTTTCTTATACTTTTAGATAAAAGAGAATCGATAATGTTCACCATCTCTCGCTCTCCCTCTCTTTCTCTCTCTCTCTTTCTCTCCCTCTCCATCTCTCTCTCTCTCTGATTGTGTTTGTGTGTGTCCTCTGCCCGCTGCGGTGATCTCTGGTTTCCCTAATGGTTCCCAGGATGCATTGTGGCTTTGCGGGGGCGTTATGGGGGTGAGTGTGTGTAAGAGGTGTGTGTGTGTGTGTGTGTGTGTGTGTGTGTGTGTGTGTGTGTGTGTGTGTGTGTGTGTGTGTGTGTGTGTGTGTGTGTGTGTGTGTGTGTGTGTGTGTGTGTGTGAGAGAGAGTGGTGGTGGTGGGGAGTGATACGGTCATTTCGACACATGAGAAGTATCCCATCAGAGGATAGGGCCTAGCCACTTCAAAGGCACTTACACACACACACTTAACACATTCAAACTACACTACACACACACACACACACACACACACACACACACACACACACACACACACACACACACACACACACACACACACACACACACACACACACACACACACACACACACACACACACACACACACACACACACACACGCACACACACACACACTGACAGGGTAAAAGTGCATGCACTGCATCTGTGTTAATTGAAGTGAGGCTGAGGAAGGGAAGGATAATTTTTTTCTCAGAAAGATGCTGGTAGAAAAAAAGAAAAAAGCGTGTCACTCTTTCTTCTGTTCCTGGTTTAAAGTGTTTTATGATAATCATACTGCATCAGCATTATCGCACTCAGTTCCTCACAGATGTGTGTGTGTGCTACTCAATATGTTTGTGCAAACTAATTAAACACACGTCGTTGCTCCGGGCCTACGATGGATGGCTTTTTAATGACGTCAGTCCAAGAGAATATGCAAACGCTTTTGAAGCGCTGCGACACTCCTATGGTAGATTACCTTATTGATTTGATCCAAAACATCATTAGATATGAATAAAAAAATCACACATTAGGGAAGGGTGTGGGGGAGGAGGGGATGGATTGGAGGAGAGGAAGAGGGGCTGAGAGTTGGGGGAGGGAACTGGAGAAGGGACGTTCAGGTGCAGGAGTGTGTGTGTGTGTGTGTGTGTGTGTGTGTGTGTGTGTGTGTGTGTGTGTGTGTGTGTGTGTGTGTGTGTGTGTGTGTGTGTGTGTGTGTGTGTGTGTGTGTGTGTGTGTGTGTGTGAATCTATTCCTTTTCCTCCACAGACAAAGCGTCTCCACCTCTCCAACCCCTCAAATTAAACCAGTATTCATCTACTGAAACAATCAAAGATATTGACACAGATCAACTCACTGCAGCTCTTCCAGTCTGCTAGACACACACACACACACACACACACACACACACACACACACACACACACACACACACACACACACACACACACACACACACACACACACACACACACACACACACCAAACCACATGCTGTGGTCACAAAGACAGTTGTTCTTGATCCAAACAAAGACACACACTCTGACTCCAGGCTTGTCTCATCAACTAATGAATACACACAAACGTCCTGTAATACAGTACCAGTCAAAAGTTTGGACACACCTACTCATTCCAGGGTTTTTCTTTACTTTTATTATTTTCTACATTGTAGAATAATACTGAAGACATCAAAACTATGAAATGACACCATCATGTAGTAACCAAAAAAGTGTTAAACAAATCAAAATATATTTTATATTTGAGATTCTTCAAAGTAGCCACCCTTTGCCTTGATGACAGCTTTGCACACGCTTGGCATTCTCTCAACCAGCTTTATGAGGTAGTCACCTGGAATGGATTTCAATTAACAGGTGTGACTTGTTAAATAGTGGAATTTATTTTCTTCTTAATGTGTTTGAGCCAATCAGTTGTATTGTGACAAGGTAGGGGTGGTATACAGAAGATAGTCCTATTTGGTAAAAGACCAAGTACATATTATGGCAAGAACAGCTCAAATAAGCAAAGACAAACGACAGCCCACCATTACTTTAAGACATGAAGGTCAGCCAATCCGGAAAATTTCAAGAACATTGAAAGTTTCTTCAAGTGCAGTCCCTAAAACCATTAAGCACTATGACGAAACTGGCTCTCATGAGGACCGCCACAGGAATGGAAGACCCATAGTTACCTCTGCTGCAGAGGAATCAGGCATTCATGGTCGAATTGCTGAAAAGAAACCACTACTAAAGGACACCAATAAGAAGAAGAGACTTGCTTTGGCCAAGAAACATGAGCAACGGACATTAGACCGGTGGAAATCTGTCCTTCGGTCTGATGAGTCCAAATTTGAGATTTTTGGTTCCAACCTCCGTCTCTTTGTGATACACAGAGTAGGTGAACGGATGATCTCTGCATGTGTGGTTCCCACCGTGAAGCATGGAGGAGGAGGTGTGATGGCGTAGGGGTGCTTTGCTGGTGACACTGTCGGGGATTTATTTAGAATTCAAGGCATACTTAACCAGCATGGCTACCAGAGCATTCTGCAGTGATATGCCATCCCATCTGGTTTGCACTTAGTGGGACTATCATTTGTTTTTCAACAGGACAATGACTCAAAACACACCTTCAGGCTGTGTAAGGGCTATTTGACCAAGAAGGAGAGTGATGGAGTGCTGCATCAGATGATCTGGCCTCCACAATCACTCGACCTCAACCCAATTGAGATGGTTTGGGATGAGTTGGACCGCAGAGTGAAGGAAAAGCAGCCAACAAGTGGTCAGCATATGTGGGAACTCCGTCAAGACTGTTGGAAAAGCATTCCTCATGAAGCTGTTTGAGAGAATGCCAAGAGTGTGCAAAGCTGTCATCAAGAGTGGCTACTTAAAATAATCTAAAATATAACATATACAAAAACATAATATAACACTTTTTTTGGTTACTACATGATTCCATATGTGTTATATCATGGTTTTGATGTCTTCAGTATTATTCTACAATGTAGAAAATAGTCAAAGTAAAGAAAAACCCTGGAATGAGTAGGTGTGTCCAAACTTTTGACTGGTACTGTATTACAGGACGTTTGTGTGTATTCATTAGTTGATGAGACAAGCCTGGAGTCAGAGTGTGTGTCTGTGGTTGGATCAAGAACAACTGTCTTTGTGACCGCAGCATGTGTGTGTGTGTGTGTGTGTGTGTGTGTGTGTGTGTGTGTGTGTGTGTGTGTGTGTGTGTGTGTGTGTGTGTGTGTGTGTGTGTGTGTGTGCGTGTGCGTGTGCGTGCGCGCGCGCGTGTGCGTGTGTGTGTGTGTGCGCGTGCGCGTGCGCGTGTGTGTGCGTGCGTGCGTGCGTGCGTGTGTGTCTAGCAGACTGGAGGATCTCCAGTGAGTTGATCTGTGTCAATATATTTGATTGTTGTAGATGAATACTGGAAAAACAAGAGACTGTTTTCTTTGAGGGGTTGGAGAGGTGGAGACGCTTTGTCTGTGGAGGAAAATAGATTCATACACACACACACACACACACACACACACACACACACACACACACACACACAAACGTGATGTCTTCACTACTATTCTACAATGTACAAAATAGTCAAAATAAATAAAAACATTTGAATGAGTAGGTGTGTCCAAACTTTTGACTGGTACTGTATTTATTTATTTCAATATTTTATTTACCCCTTTGTCTCCCCAATTTCATGGTATCCAATTGGTAGTTACAGTCTTGCCTCATCACTGCAACTCCCGTACAGACTCGTGAGAGGCAAAGGTCGAGAGCCGTGCTTCCTCCGAAACACAACCCGACCAAGCTGCACTGCTTCTTGACACAATGCCCATCTAACCCGGAAGTCAGCCGCACCAATGTGTCGGAGGAAACACCGTGCACCTGGCGACTGTGTCAGCGTGCACTGCACCCGGCCCACCACAGGAGTTGCTAGTGCACGATGGGACGGACCGTTTGGGTCGGTGTGTAACACTATCCAGTCCCAACGACCCGCAGTGGCTCCAGTCCTATTGGGCCGGTCCATATGACACACACACACACACACACAGACGGCCTGACTCCAGGTCTGGCCCCATTGATCCAGGGTCTTGGTGCCACTGGGGGTAGGAGGAGGATCCATCTCAGATAAGAGAGCAGGGCTGGGCCTAACCGAACAGACAGCAGACTCCTTCTGGTCACCCTGTTCTCTCCTGCCCTCTCTCACTCTATAGCCCTCGTTTTAGCCCTTTATCTGTGTCTCTGTTTTCTTGCATTCCCAGTGTCCATCTTTCTATCTATAGTTAGTCTTTCTCTGCGTCTCTCTCGTTCTCTCTACCTCCGTCACTATCTTTCTCTTCTGACTCCCGGTCCACTCTCCAATCAGATCAGCATTGCTGTGACAGTCCATGGCAACTTTAAGTCTAGGACACTTGGACCATCAGATCAGCATTGCTGTGACAGTCCACGGCGACTTTAAGTCTAGGACACTTGGACCATCAGATCAGAATTGCTGTGACAGTCCACGGCGACTTTAAGTCTAGGACACTTGGACCATAAGATCAGCATTGCTGTGACAGTCCACGGCGACTTTAAGTCTAGGACACTTGGACCATCAGATCAGCATTGCTGTGACAGTCCACGGCGACTTTAAGTCTAGGACACTTGGACCATCAGATCAGCATTGCTGTGACAGTCCACGGCGACTTTAAGTCTAGGACACTTGGACCATCAGATCAGCATTGCTGTGACAGTCCACGGCGACTTTAAGTCTAGGACACTTGGACCATCAGATCAGAATTGCTGTGACAGTCCACGGCGACTTTAAGTCTAGGACACTTGGACCATAAGATCAGCATTGCTGTGACAGTCCACGGCGACTTTAAGTCTAGGACACTTGGACCATCAGATCAGCATTGCTGTGACAGTCCACGGCGACTTTAAGTCTAGGACACTTGGACCATCAGATCAGCATTGCTGTGACAGTCCACGGCGACTTTAAGTCTAGGACACTTGGACCATCAGATCAGCATTGCTGTGACAGTCCACGGCGACTTTAAGTCTAGGACACTTGGACCATCAGATCAGTATTGCTGTGACAGTCCACGACGACTTTAAGTCTAGGACACTTGGACCATCAGATCAGCATTGCTGTGACAGTCCACGGCGTCTTCAAGTTTAGAACATGTGCACCAAAATCCTTTGTCTTTTACTTTTCTTCATATTTAATTGTGGCCAGTCCAGGAAACAAACTCATAGCAGTTTTTCTTTTTACGTAATCGTCCCTCCTCTCCCCTCCCCTTCCCTCCCCCTCCCTTCTCCTCTCCTCCCTTCTCCTCTCCCCTCCTCTCCTTTCCTCCCTTCTCCTCTCCCCTCCTCCCTTCTCCTCTCCCCTCCTCCTCTCCTCTCCTCCTCTCCTCCCTTCTCCTCTCCTCTCCTCCCTTCTCCTCTCCCCTCCTCTCCTCCCTTCTCCTCTCCTCTCCTCTCCTCCCTTCTCCTCTCCCCTCCTCTCCTCCCTTCTCCTCTCCTCTCCTCTCCTCTCCCCTGCTCTCCTCTCCTCTCCTCCCTTCTCCTCTCCCCTCCCCTCCTCTCCCCTCCTCTCCCCTCCTCTCCTCTCCTCCCTTCTCCTCTTCCCTCCTCTCCTCCCTTCTCCTCTCCCCTCCTCCTCTCCTCCCCTCCTCTCCCCTCCTCCTCTCCTCCCCTCCTCCATCCTCCTCTCCTCTCCTCCCTTCTCCTCTCCCCTCTCCCCTCCTCCCTTCTCCTCTCCCCTCCTCCTCTCCTCTCCTCCCTTCTCCTCTCCCCTCCTCTCCTCTCCTCTCCTCTCCTCCCTTCTCCTCTCCCCTCCTCTCCTCTCATCCCTTCTCCTCTCCCCTCCTCTCCTCCCTTCTCCTCTCCTCTCCCCTCCTCTCCTCCTTCTCCTCTCCCCTCCCCTCCCCCTCTCCTCTCCTCTCCTCTCCTCTCCTCTCCTCTCCTCTCATCTCCTCTCCCTTCTCCTCCCTCCTCCTCTCCTCCATTCTCTTCCCTTCTCTTCTCCCCTCCCTTCTTCTCCTCTCCCCTCCTCTCCTCCCTTCTCCTCTCCTCTCCTTTCCCTCTCTTCCCAAGATGGTTGATGTAAATGATAGTCAGTCAACTGAAAGGTAAAAGTTTGAAATCAACCATTTAAAATCAACAGTGATTGATTGTGTCATGTTAGTTGACTGTTATTGCCCAAAACACCCTGCAGGAGGTGCAGAAGTCTTTTTCTCTCTCTCTCCTGTGTGAGTGAAGGGAGAGAAGGAAGAGCCAAGGAGAGGAAGAATACTTCTTGCTAAAATAATCACTTTATGTTAGAGGAAAACCTAAATATCCACTGCTATGAGAGACACAGGAGTCAGAGAAAGAAAGTGAGAGAGAGAGATGCCTCAGGGGAGAAGTGAAACCTTTTTAAGGCTGGTCTTTCTCTTCCTCCATCTTTCTCTCTCTGTCTGTCCCTCCCTCCCTCTCCCCCTTCTCTCTCCCTGCACACTGATACCCTAGCAGGGAAGTTTGACCCTGCAGTCGATAGGCCCATTAGTAAATAAGGGATGCATAATTCATTAAATATGCTTCAGATACATATTTCAGCGTTGGGTTACCAGGCAGATGTGGGGGAGCAGTGAGACCATAATAACACTCTGCAAGACGAGGTGTCTGCTGTAGGCAAGTGTCAGAGAGGAGGAGAAGAGAGTGACAGGAAGGAGAGGACAGGAGTGAAAATTAAGGAGAGAAGGGAAGGGGAGAGGAGAGGAAAGAACAGGAGAGGACAGGAGATAAATAGATTTGAATAAAATATAACTTAGAACCACACAATGACGTCATCTCAGAAGCTATGAGGTTAGTCTGAGGAAAAGCAGAAGTTGAAGTCCAGTTTGAAAGAGAAGAGGAAGATGGCTTGACACGCAAAGCCTGCTTAGACCAACCACACGACAGCCCAATAAAGACACACACTCCCATGACTGCAGAAAGGAGGTCAAAGGGTCAATTCCCACAGACTGGTTGTGAAAGGATGAAAGAGACTGGACTGTGTGTGTGTGTGTGTGTGTGTGTGTGTGTGTGTGTGTGTGTGTGTGTGTGTGTGTGTGTGTGTGTGTGTGTGTGTGCGTGCGTGCGTGCGTGCGTGCGTGCGTGCGTGCGTGCGTGCGTGCGTGCGTGCGTGTGTGTGTGTGCGTGCCCTTCTTCCCATAAGCCTCTCTATAATAGAGGCGTGTGAAAGAGGAACAGGTGTTTTTGATTCGCCATCGACTACTGCTGCTCAACTCATAGACACACACAGCCACGCAACCTAACACACACACACAGCAACCTAACACACACACACAGCAACCTAACACACACACACAGCAACCTAACACACACACACACACAGCAACCTAACACACACACACAGCAACCTAACACACACACACACACAGCAACCTAACACACACACACAGCAACCTAACACACACACACACAGCAACCTAACACACACACACAGCAACCTAACACACACACACACAGCAACCTAACACACACACACAGCAACCAAACACACACACACACAAACACATACACAGCCACACAACAAAACACACACACACACACTAACACACACACACACACACACACACACACACACACACACACACACACACACACACACACACACACACACACACACACACACAGCCACGCAACCAAACACACACACACACTGCAACCAAGCACACCACACACACACACACACACACACACACACACACTGCAACCAAGCACACACACACACACACGCACAAATACATACACAGCCACGCAACCAAACACACACACATACTGACACACACACACAGCAACCAAACACACACAAACACATTCACATACACAGCCACGCAACCAAACACATACGCACACTAACACACACACCCAGCAACCAAACACACAGAAACACATACACATCAACGCAGCCAAACACACACATACACACACACAGCAACGCAAACAAACACACACACACAGCAACGCAACACACACACACACACACACACACACACACACACAGCAACGCAACACACACACAGCAATGCAACCAAACACACACACTAACACACACAGACACACTAACACACACACACACACACACACACACACAGCAACCAAACACACACACACACACACACACACACGCACAAACACCCACACACACACACACACACATTCACAGCAACGCAACCAAACACACGCACACACACACACACACCAACACACACACAGCAACGCAACCAAACACACACACACACACACACACACACACACACGCACACACGCACACACGCACACACACACACACACACACACAGCAACCAAACACACACACACACACACACATACACAGCAACGCAACCAGACACACACACACACACACACACACACACACACACACACACCACACACACACACACACACAAACACACAAACAGCAACTCAACCAAACGCACTCACACACTAACACACACACAGCAACGCTAACACACACACAGCAACACTAACACACACATAGCTCATAACATAGCTATTCACACAAGCTCTTACTGGAAGACAGATTAGACACCAACTTTACTACCCACTGGGCACAGACGTCAATTCAACATCTATTCCACGTTGGGTCAACGTCATTTCATTGAAATGACTTGGAAACAACGTTGATTCAACCAGTGTGTGACCAGTGGGTACACTTTTTCGTTCACACAGTTTCCCTCCTTTTTGCTGCTTCGCTCCATCATCTATCATGACCCTAACGGCTGCTGGCGGTCACCAGTTTTACAGCACGCTCCTGCTGTGTTGTTGTGTCTGTGTGAATGGTGTGAACCGCTCTGAGGAAACAGAAGGTGCCAGAGATGTCATGGGGGAGGGCCCTGACGGACAGCTTCATCACCCCAGGGTGGGAGTGCTGATAATGGGCCACGTTCATTAGGAATGTCCCTGGCTTCAGTGAGGCCTCCACTATCTCTCCTGCCCACAGTGGTACAGGCATCCTGTGTACACAATGGCTGCCCTGGGCAGATAGGTGAGGGTGCTACTGAAGCAACACACTAGACTGATGGGGCAATAAAATACTCAACGGATACACAAAGTAAAAAGGAGTAAAGGTTATTTGTGCGTGTGCGTGCAAGGCTAGCCAGACTGCAGCAGTCCTGTAAACTTGAGCCAAACTGAGGCTAATCTTTAGCCTTTTGGAGTCTGAGTGCAGCCTGGCCAGTTCTACAGCCTGCTAGACTGTACACTGAATCACAGCCTCATAGCCTTCTACAGCAGAACACTACACTGAGGAATCGAACACTGCTGAGATCAATAGAATACAACAGAACCAAATAGTATTGTTGAGTCAGGTCCAGTTGAATGAAATAGTGCAAAAGGAAATTGTAGAGAAGAAAACCGGATAGAAAATCATTGTTTGTCTGTTTCGTCTTGGCCTGCTATTTCTTCCTCAGAATGTGTGTGTGTGCTGCCTGGCAGAGAGACTGCATACCATGTGATTTCTCACACACACAGAGCTAAAAGCCTTGGCTCTTCTCAGTGTAGAAGTTACCAGAAACCTTGTCCACAGTAGCGTCACTTTGCTAGTCAACAACAGGCCACAGCCCAACAAACACACCACTACAGCTACGGTGACAACTCTAAACGGGTCCTTTTTGCATAATCTCGGTTACCCAGAAGCAAAATTATCTCCCGAAAGTTTGTCATTTCCTGCCAACGAGAAGCTGTCCACGAGAGATTACATTTGCACAGCAAATTCAACTACGTGTCAAAGCATGCAGAAACATTGTGTACCGCACATTTGCTGCCCAAATGGATTCTAAGATTATGGGTTTGTAAAGTGTTAATTGTTATTTATGTTAAAAAAAAAATATATATATATATATATATATATATATATATATATATATATATATATATATATATATATATATATATATCTTATAGTGAAGTTATGTTGGGATGCAGTTCCACCTTTGGCCTACAGGTGTCAGTGCAGGCCCAAGCCACGGTGGTGAGGAGAGTCAGAGAGGGAGAAAGGAAGTCAGAGAGCTGAATCCCTCAGCTTTATCCTCTACATCTGATCTGTCTACACACACATCTCCTCCACACATATCTGTCTAGCGCCTCATTCCCCCAGAAGGGTCCATTGTCCACTGGGGATGGCAGGAGCCAATGAGTAAGGCTGAGTTACAGTGTGGGTCTGTAATTAGATGTGGGGGGTGTCATGGATGAGTTGCCTCATCAATCGTATGTGTGAGTACGTGCCTGCGTGCCTGTGTACGGGTGTGCGTGCCTGAGTGCGTGCCTGCGTGCCTGTGTACGTGCCTGTGTACGTGCGTGCGTGCGTGCCTGTGTGCGTGCCTGTGTACGTGCCTGTGTACGTGCATGTATTAATGTGTGTTTTGAATGTGAATGGTTAGTTTCTCACAGTCCCAGTCATGTTGATGTCAAATCCAGATGGTCTGACTACTGATGGTACCAGTAACCCAGAACCATCTGCCGGAGGAAGTGCATAATAACTATGTATACTCACAATGTTCTATTACTCTCTCTTTCTCTTAGAGACTGAGATGCTGACTCATACAGACAGACAGACAGACGGACAGACAAACAGACAGACAGATAGATAAACAGGCAGGCAGGCAGGCAGGCAGACAGACAGACAGACAGACAGACAGACAGACAGACAGACAGACAGACAGACAGACAGGCAGGCAGACAGACAGACAGACAGACAGACAGACAGACAGACAGACAGACAGACAGACAGACAGACAGACAGACAGACAGACAGACAGACAGACAGACAGACAGACAGACAGACAGACAGACAGACAGACAGACAGACAGACCGACAGACCGACAGACAGGCAGACAGACAACCAGACAGACCGACAGACAGGCAACCAGACAGACCGACAGACAGACAGACCGACAGACAGACAGACAGACCGACAGACAGACCGACAAACAGACCGACAGACAGACAGACAGACAGACAGACAGACAGACAGACAGACAGACAGACAGACAGACAGACAGACAACCAGGTAGACAGACCGACAGACCGACAGACAGACCGACAGACCGACAGACCGACAGACAGACAGACCGACAGACCGACAACCAGACAGACCGACAGACAGGCAACCAGACAGACAGACAGACAGACCTCAGCCTGCTGGAAGACAGTGGTATCCAACCCTGGTAACTCTGCATGGCTTAATCCTGTTAGGTTATTGTTGGGCAAGGTGTCAGCCATCATCACCCATATTTCTCACACATACCTGTGTTTTTCAGAGACTAGGAACCCTTCCGTTGCTTTGGTTTGTATTGAGAGCAGACCATGGCTGTCTATGTAAGAGGGTTTTGGAACCCAGTCAGCCAGGGGAAGAGGTGTTTTGCATAAGGGAAGCTGTTGACCCAGTACTGCAATGCTGAAAAGAGGAAGAGGACATTTTCACTGCAACTGAAAACTGAGGAGACTGGAGGAGAGGAGAGAGGAAACCGAGAGAGACCAGTGTGTGTCCCGCTGCGGCTAGCCACTGCCACCGCATGCCATTTAGCTGAGGCACTGCGGCCTTACAAGCCCATCTGACCACCACACCACAGATCAGAGATCAGAGATCAGATTTACAGTCACACCACACTCTGCTGAACGCAGATTCAAGTTGCTGATGTTCCACTATGGTTCACATTTAAAAGTGAGAGACTGTCATTGTTTATTGTCAATCATAGTAAGCGCTGGTCTGTGGTTATACCTAAGCCATGCTGTGGCCAGAGTAACAGTATCAGCAATGATGGGTCTAGCTCACAGAGTAATTGACGTGACCACAAATACCCTACTGTACTGTGATACATGTACAGGTGTTTCTAATAACTATGGAAATGAAGAAACCGTCTGTGGAAGCAAGGACAAAGAAGCTTCTCTGTCAGAGAGGAGTATTCAAATAAGTATGTCCCTATCGCTCTTGTTTCTCGACCTCTATTTCTCTCTCTCCACCTACCCCCCCCTGCATCTCTCTCTCCTCCCTCTCTTTCTCTTTCTCTCCCTTTATCCTCCCTCTCCCTCTCTCTCTCTCTTTCTCCTCCCTCTCCCTCCCTCTCTCTCTTTCTCCTCCCTCTCTCTCTCTCTTTCTCCTCCATCTCTCTCTCTCTCTCTCTCTCTCTCTCTTTCTCCTCCCTCTCTCTCCCCCTCTCCCTCTCCCGCTCTCGCTCCTCTTTCTCCTCCCTCTCTCCCCCCTCTCCCGCTCTCTCTCTCTTTCTCCTCTCTCTCCCTCCCACTCTCTCTCTCTTTCTCCTCCATCTCTCTCTTTCTCCTCTTTCTCCCTCTCTCTTTATCTCTCTCTCTTTCTCCTCCCTCTCCCTCTCTCTCTCTCTCTCTCTCTCTTTCTCCTCCCTCTCCCCCTCTCTCTCTATCTCTCTCTCTTTCTCCTCCCTCTCTCTCTATCTCTCTCTCTTTCTCCTCCCTCTCCCTCCCTCTCCCGCTCTCTCTCTCTCTTTCTCCTCCCTCTCCCTCTCTCTCTCTCTCTTTCTCCTCCCTCTCCCTCCCTCTCCCGCTCTCTCTCTCTCTTTCTCTTCCCTCTCCCTCTCTCTCTCTTTCTCCTCCCTCTCCTTCCCTCTCCCCCTCTCTCACTCTCTGTCTCTCTCTCTCCTCCCTCTCTCTCTGTAGAGGTGTGTTCTCGTATAACATGACAGGGTCCACCTGTTGGCTCTCTGTTTAACTCTCCTTACCTGCCGGCCTGTAATTATACCGCTGTGAGTGTGTGTGTCTGCAGGTAGCTTTAGATAATTAGCCCCAACGCCTCAGATGCCTTTGATCTTTCTAATAGAGAGAGAAAAGAGAGAGAGAGTGTGTACAATGGACAGGTGCAAGGAGAGCGTCTTATGCCATTTTCCAGACCCCATTCACGTCTACACACACACACACACACCTACCTACACAAACACAGTGCAAAACAACACGTGTCCACTTAAAGCGAAGATGGTTTGTCACCATAGTTACTGGATAATGACTGCACTATAATCCTATAGTCCCTTAAGACCAGTCCGACCATCACTGTACCCTCAACAGGAGTGTTAGAGTCGTCTGTTTTTATGAGTTGGGAGGGAAGATGGGATGGTTATAGTGATCGTTATCTGACGTGCCAGTCGTTAGTTCAGTGTGTGTGTGTGTGTGTGTGTGTGTGTGTGTGTGTGTGTGTGTGTGTGTGTGGTGTGTGTGTGTGTGTGTGTGTGTGTGTGTGTGTGTGTGTGTGTGTGTGTGTGTGTTTACAGTAAGTCATTATAATGGCACCTCTGGGAGCCTATCATCATTAACTATCGTCAGGTTGCCGTTATGTCGTAAGTGACGTCATACGGCAATGTTGTCACAACGTTGTGAATGTCATTAGGACATATCGTTACGTCGTAATAGTCGTGCCACCGGAGAGTTGTCAGCGACGTTAGCCCCCGTTAGATGAACTGTACAGAGGACGGTAAGGTGTGTCACGGTAATAAAGCTCCTCCCTCTGTCATATACCTAGCACCATTTTGGTTCCTAGGGGTGTAGTATATCAGGAGGAAGCATTATGTTATGTGACTCCCCAATGTACCATCAGTTCTCCTTTAGGAAAGGTCCATTATCTTTAGGAGACATAATGAGGCCTCACTCACACCATAAACACCCAGCATACAGACTCTATCCCTCCTGTTGTTCCACTCTTCCACTGTCGCTCTGACAAATACAGTACACCCACATAAAAACAACCAATACAGTATTTTTTTTATTTAACTAGCCAAGTCAGTTAAGAACAACTTCTTATTTACAATGACGGCGTACTGGGGAACAGTGGGTTAACTGCTTTGTACAGGGCAGAACGACAGATTTTTACCTTGTCAGCTAGAGGGATTTGATCTAGCAACCTTTCGGTTACTGGCCCAACGCTCTAACCACTAGGCTACCTGCCCCAAATACAGTACACCCACATAAACACAACCAGTACAGTACACCCACATAAACACAACCAATACAGTACACCCACATAAACACAACCAATACAGTACACCCACATAAACACAACCAATACAGTACACCCACATAAACACAACCAATACAGTACACCCACATAAACACAACCAATACAGTACACCCACATAAACACAACCAGTACAGTACACCCACATAAACACAACCAATACAGTACACCCACATAAACACAACCAGTACAGTACACCCACATAAACACAACCAGTACAGTACACCCACATAAACACAACCAGTACAGTACACCCACATAAACACAACCAGTACAGTACACCCACATAAACACAACCAATACAGTACACCCACATAAACACAACCAGTACAGTACACCCACATAAACACAACCAATACAGTACACCCACATAAACACAACCAGTACAGTACACCCACATAAACACAACCAATACAGTACACCCACATAAACACAACCAATACAGTACACCCACATAAACACAACCAATACAGTACACCCACATAAACACAACCAATACAGTACACCCACATAAACACAACCAATACAGTACACCCACATAAACACAACCAGTACAGTACACCCACATAAACACAACCAATACAGTACACCCACATAAACACAACCAATACAGTACACCCACATAAACACAACCAGTACAGTACACCCACATAAACACAACCAGTACAGTACACCCACATAAACACAACCAATACAGTACACCCACATAAACACAACCAATACAGTACACCCACATAAACACAACCAATACAGTACACCCACATAAACACAACCAATACAGTACACCCACATAAACACAACCAATACAGTACCCCCACATAAACACAACCAATACAGTACACCCACATAAACAACAACATAACACAGCTACATAGAGCTGTATTGTAGACATCCATATACAGTGGGGGAAAAAAGTATTTGATCCCCTGCTGAGTCTGTACGTTTGCCCACTGACAAAGAAAGGATCAGTCTATAATTTTAATGGTAGGTTTATTTGAACAGTGAGAGACAGAATAACAACAAAAATATCCAGAAAAACACATGTCAAAAATGTTATGAATTGATTTGCATTTTAATGAGGGAAATAAGTATTTGACCCCCTCTCAATCAGAAAGATTTCTGGCTCCCAGGTGTCTTTTATACAGATTAACGAGCTGAGATTAGGAGCACACTCTTAAAGGGAGTGCTCCTAACCGCAGCTTGTTACCTGTAAAAAAGACACCTGTCCACAGAAGCAATCAATCAATCAGATTCCAAACTCTCCACCATGGCCAAGACCAAAGAGCTCTCCAAGGATGTCAGGGACAAGATTGTAGACCTACACAAGGCTGGAATGGGCTACAAGACCATCGCCAAGCAGCTTGGTGAGAAGGTGACAACATTTGGAGCGATTATTCGCAAATGGAAGAAACACAAAAGAACTGTCAATATCCCTCGGCCTGGGGCTCCATGCAAGATCTCACCTCGTGGAGTTGCAATGATCATGAGAACGGTGAGGAATCAGCCCAGAACTACACGGGAGGATCTTGTCAATGATCTCAAGGCAGCTGGGACCATAGTCACCAAGAAAACAATTGGTAACACACTACGCCGTGAAGGACTGAAATTCTGCAGCGCCCGCAAGGTCCCCCTGCTCAAGAATACATATACATGCACGTCTGAAGTTTGCCAATGCACATCTGAATGACTCAGAGGACAACTGGTGAAAGTGTTGTGGTCAGATGAGACCAAAATGGAGCTCTTTGACATCAACTCAACTTGCCGTGTTTGCAGGAGGAGGAATGCTGCCTATGACCCCAAGAACACCATCTCCACCGTCAAACATGGAGGTGGAAACATTATGCTTTGGGGGTGTTTTTCTGCTAAGGGGACAGGACAACTTCACTGCATCAAAGGGATGATGGACGGGGCCATGTACCGTCAAATCTTGGGTGAGAACCTCCTTCCCTCAGCCAGAGCATTGAAAATGGGTCGTGGATGGGTATTCCAGCATGACAATGACCCAAAACACACGGCCATGGCAACAAAGGAGTGGCTCAAGAAAAAGCACATTAAGGTCCTGGAGTGGCCTAGCCAGTCTCCAGACCTTAATCCCATAGAAAATCTGTGGAGGGAGCTGAAGGTTCGAGTTGCCAAACGTCAGCCTCGAAACCTTAATGACTTGGAGAAGATCTGCAAAGAGGAGTGGGACAAAATCCCTCCTGAGATGTGTGCAAACCTGGTGGCCAACTACAAGAAACGTCTGACCTCTGTGATTGTCAACAAGGGTTTTGCCACCAAGTACTAAGTCATGTTTTGCAGAGGGGTCAAATACTTATTTCCCTCATTAAAATGCTAATCATTTTATAACATTTTTGACATGCGTTTTTCTGGATTTTTTTGTTGTTATTCTGTCTCTCACTGTTCAAATAAACCTACTATTAAAATTATAGACTGATCATTTCTTTGTAAGTGGGCAAACGTACAAAATCAGCAGGGGATCAAATACTTTTTTCCCCCACTGTACACCAGAAAGTCTCCAGATAGAAACACAAACTATTTTATTTCTACGTCCACCCCCGCCCCCACTCACCAGTCTCCCCTCTCCTTATCAACCCCCTCTCTCCCAATCCACTGGGAACCAATTATCTCATTTGCCATGCTCAGTCAACTCCCCCGTCCAATTGCCCCCCTCCTCTTTTACTGACAGAAAGAGGGGGGAGAGGGGGAGAGGGGAAAAGAGAGAGAGGGGGGTGGAGAGAGGGGGAGAGATGGGAAGAGAGAGAGAGGGAAAGAGAGAGAGCGAGAGAGAGAGGGGGGGAGAGATGGGAGAGAGAGGGGAGAGGGGGAGAGAGGGGGGGGAGGAGAGAGAGGGGGAGAGAAAGGGGGAGAGAGAGAGAAAAGAGAGAACAAAACAGATTCTGTTGACAGTCATCATCTCATTAGCCTGCAAGACCCCACAGAGCTCAGCTTTCAGTGTGTGCGTGCTTGCGTGCGCGCATGTGTTTACTTACAGTAGTAAGTTTCCTTAGTGAATTGGTCTGCACAACAATCCAGCCCATGACTATGAACAATAAAATGCATTGTGGTCTAGCAATCCCCCAAGGGTCAATTTGGATGCCATTTTGTTTCTTAGATTTCACAACACAAAAGAATATGTAAAAAAAAGAATGCTAAAATGTAGCCTACAATGTGCTATCTGTGTCCTCTAGCAATGGTAAAACAGTACAGTGGCAGTGAGACATGATGCTGTGCTTTTCCTCACCTCTCCTTTGTCACCGTGGAGACAGGCAGGCAGGCTGAGCACAGTGTGAGCTCCTGAGCTCCCACAAGCCACGGCTATCTTAACCTCTGACCCCAGCCACTTACAGAGCATGTTCAGTGGTTTAGGACATTAGCAGGGATCACAGTTCAAACCCCCGGGAGTGGACTGCTCTGGGTGCTAGTTGCCCAGAGCTGTCCAAGGTCAGCTTGCCGTCCTGATCTAGGATCAGCTTGCCGTCCTCAAATGGGAAACCGTAGCCATTATGAAGGAATGCAAAAACTGACCCCACGTCAGCGTCTAGGGGAGGTCACCCTATTAGGAGTCGAGAGGGGGAACAAACCAGAGCTCTGACAACATGTTAAATATCAGGGGTCTCCCACATCGAGGATGGAATTGTATCTATCAATCAACACTTCTGTTTGGCTGGGTCGCTAATGTCATGTTAGCAAGCAAATACCTAGACAATCCCTTAACACTGTAGGTAAAGCATGTGGGATTAATAATGCCACAAGAAATAATTTGATGAATGACTCTCGCTGCTTTAACTACTGATAAATAAATATTTGAGTTACAGTTTCCTCCAGTTCCATTATGATGAAACACACGCAAATGCTGATGATGAAACATGAATTCTCAGTAGACATGCGTGTAATTAGTGGAGTCGTCACTAAGACGAATGTGTTTTCCTCTCCTCTGTCTGACTGTATTAGTGTCAACTAGGGCCTCGTCCCAACACAGTCTGAATGCTTCCTTTCTCCTCTCATCAAGCCTCCAATGACTGACAGACACATAGTGGGATGGGCTTATTACATATGTTTGTAAGATGAGAGGGCCAGGTGTGTGTGTGTGGTGTGTGTGTGTGTGTGTGTGTGTGTGTGTGTGTGTGTGTGTGTGTGTGTGTGTGTGTGTGTGTGTGTGTTTCCAGTGTCTAGGAGGCGGTCTCTTACTGGAAGATTCTCCCTCCTGCCTGCTGAGTAATGAAAAGTCTGAGACTAAATGCTTCACATCACTCTGTGAGAGACACACACACACACACACTGAGACAAAGACCTTCACATCTCACTGCGAGCAACACACACACACACACACACTTTTAACCAGTCGCCCCCTCATCCTAACGTTAGTATAACCGTCGGGGAACAAAAGGCCTTCTCTGTGCTCCCTGAATGGCAGGCCTGTTAAACGATGCCTCATCCCTCTGTCATGTGTTTGCCTGAGCGACAGGATGGCTAAACGATGGCTCATCCATGACTTCATCACGACAGGATGCTGAAATGGAAACCAGTACTGAACGGCTGTTGGTGTTTGTCTAGGAGTGTTTGTCAGAGAGAGAGAGAGAAGGGAAATCTTTAAAAGGTTTCAGTAGCGTTAGTTAATTGTTGTGGCTAAGGCTTACTGTATGCATTCCTGTATTGACTATATAATAATAATTATATTAATAATAATAATAATAATCATTTGGAGGGTGCTTATATTTGTCTTATTTCACACAAGTGTCTTCAGCCTGGTCTCATAGACTATACGTAACATAGCAAATGTACATCCGGGACACTCAGTAGACAGTAGTATGATGGGTTACGTTGGTATGGTTATGTAAGACAGATGGTTACTTAAGGCAAAAACGAAAGTAGGGTGGTTGGTTGGGGTGGATGGATCAGCGTATAACACGAAGGTGACACACACACACACACACACACACACACACACACACACACACACACACACACACACACACACACACACACACACACACACACACACACACGTACAGACACACACACTGAGCCGCCAGTGTGTCACGCAGACTGCCAGTAAGTGATCTGACCCCTTGTCCTGTTACAGAAAGGGTTATTTAACACTCATTAACACACACACACACACACACACATGCACACACACACACACACACACACACAGACACTGCCCAATCCCTACACACACAAACATGCACGTACACACACACACACCACCCCCGCTGAATGTCTGGGATTGTTTACAAGCCTGCTGGTTAAGTTGTTCCTTAGTAAGACTCTCTGCCAAAACTCAGTGAGGCCTTTCCCAGTATTTTCTGCCTGCCTATTTCTCATGAAAACTATATTCCTTATATTATGATCTCTGTTCTACCATTCTAATGATGGTGTTATGTAGGCCTTCTAACAGAAGGGTCAGGTAAAGTGTGATTGAGTTCTCATCACTGTGGCATGTCCAGACAACCATAGTATAAATGTCCACTCCCTCCCTCTCACCCTCTCCCTCACTCCCTCTCACCCTCTCCCTCACTCCCTCTCACCCTCTCCCTCACCTCCCTGTCACCCTCTCCCTCACTCCCTCTCACCCTCTCCCTCACTCCCTCTCACCCTCTCCCCCTCACTCCCTCTCACCCTCTCCCTCACTCCCTCTCACCCTCTCCCTCACTCCCTGTCACCCTCTCCCTCACTCCCTCTCACCCTCTCCCTCACTCCCTCTCACCCTCTCCCTCACTCCCTCTCACCCTCTCCCTCACTCCCTCTCACCCTCTCCCTGACCTTATGGAAGAATCCCATCCATGTTCTCCCAGATCTTCACTCTCCATCAGGTCAGCCAACCACAAGCCCTGATATTCCCAGACATCTCTGGATTCCACCCCTCCTATTGACCTGTGACCCCAGAATAATTCATAACAGATAAATGTTTTATTGTTGTGTACATTAATCATTTTTTAAATGTTCATGAACAGGAGAAGAGAGAGAAGAAGAGAGCGAGGTTGGAGTGGAGTATAGGGGGAGAGAGATACAGAGAGAGAGAGACGGGGGGGGGGGGGGCACCTGCTGGGATTCCATTGTGAGTGGGTGGATGAGTCAGAAACCAGTCCCTCTCAGACAGACAGGACAACACACTTTGAGAATTCCCCTCCTCTCTCTTTTTCTCTCTCATTCCCTCTCTCTGACCTTGTCCTTCTCCTCCTGTCCTATTTCTCCTCTGTCTCCTTCCCCTCCCTTCCTCTTTTTTCTATCCTCCTCTCTTTCCTCCCTCTCTCTGTTCAGTGTTCTGTGGGAGGGGAAGGCAGGGAGGTGCTGCAGCAGACCTAACCCAGCTGGGAGGGGCCGGGCCTTGGAGTCACGCTCAGGAAAGTCCCCTGCTTTCCCACCTCCATGAGCTCAACAGGCTGGGCCTCTTTACTATGGTATACCTGCTGAGCTGAGAGATTTACTCTCAGGATGATTGTTTCTATATGTATAGCTTCATTTTACTACTGCAGTATGTAGCTGCTAAAGACTCACAATCTCTGCTGTTTTAATGGGTCCCATAGTTATATAGGTATGCAGTGGTCCCACAGTATTGTGTAACCTACTATCTTATATCCTACTTTTAATAAGCGTCTCCTCCACACTTTTGTCCCAGGCCCAGGGGGTGGAAGCTGTGTCGTGGGAGCGCCATGGGCGGTTTGTGCCTGTATGGAGAGGTCTCACTGACAGCTGTGTCTATCAGAAACATCCGCCTCTTCTCCAAATCTCTCTCTCTCCGTCTGATTTATTCTCCTTCTGCCTTATTCTTTCTCTTTATAGTCACTACATCTCTTCCACGTATCTCCGTCTCTCATCCCCCTCTCTGGCTGACATAAGACCCCACCCCGTCTGACCCCTGACCCCTTGACCCAGTCTGACCTCCAGATGACCCAGGCAGCTGCAGCTGGAGGTTGTGTTGTGTCTGTCGGGGGTCAAAGGTCATGCTAATCCTGCTGTGTTCCCTCAGCGCGTCTCAGAGTCTTCCGTTTGGGCTCGGACTACATTGAGACGAAGACAGATCAGATTCTTCAGGAAGTATACTGTATCTGTGCATGTGTGTATATTAAGCTTAAGGCAGAGAGGGTGGGGACGCAGCTGTCTCGGCCAACTGATGACATCCACACCCGCTCACCCTTCCCTCCCTCTCACTCCTGAAGCCCAGATGGCTGAATGGCTGTGAGGGGCGTGTCTAAGGTGAGATTGGAGGCATGGTGGACCAGGTGTGGGGGGCGGGTGTGATTTGGTCCCGCCCTTAAACAATGCGATTTCAGCCTTCATTAGAGCAGGTGTACACTGACCTGGACACGCTCACACACTCACAGCCCAGCCCAACAATTAACCCCAACACACACACACTCACATCCCAGCCCTACTATTAAAATCAACAGACAAACACATATACACACACGTGTTCAGATAAATACAACTAGCTCTCACAGTCTCACGTCAGAATTAGACGTTCAACCATGTTTCTCAAACTTCAAAGTTGTTGCAAACGTCAAATTTCGAAGTGTTTAAGGTCAAGCTTAGGCACTAACTCATAATGGTTAAGGTAAGGGTTAAGTTTTGGGATAGGCTCAAAACAAAAATATCAAAAACAATTCAAACTTGCAACCTTTGGAATCAGAGGCAGATGCTTACGTCCCCGTCCACAACACCCAAGCAAAGCTGAAACCTTCTTGAAGGTAACAGCACTCACTGTTGCCCCTAGGGGCCTGTTTCCACGTCATCTCCCGAAGTCCTCAGATATGGATGGACGTCGAATACTGACTTTTATCACGGGTGACCTGGCTGGATAAATCATCCTCATCAGAACAAGGTTGAGGCTTGATGAAACTGTGGCCATAGAAGTCGATAGAACTTTTCTAGTTTAGTGGTAGGTAGTTTAGTTAACCCGCAGAGCAGTTTTACGTTATCTTTACATGACTGAATGGTGGCTTACAGGAGTAGAGTATGAAACTGTCAGAAAGCACATCATAATGGGGCTACATTAGGTGACAGTTGAATACTCTTCACATCCAGGAAACAGTGTTGCACTCGTTTGTGGCCACATCCTCCCTCTCTTTCTCTCTGTCTTCCCCCTCCTTTTCTTTCTCTCTCACTCTCTCTACTTCCCTGCTATCTAGCTCTTTCACTTGCTCCCTCTCCTTTTCTCCTCTCTCTCTCCCTCTCTTTTGCTCTCCCGCTCTTTCTTTATTTTCCTGTCACAACATAAGGAAATGGGACAGTGATATGAAAAGAGGGCATGTAAATTGTGCGAGGCTTCAGGTGCCCAAAGCGTCACACAAACAAACACACACACACAGGGGTAATTGTGTGTCCTCCTGGAGAGAGATTTGCATGGGTAGGCTTTGTGTGGGTGACTCACCTTTCTCTCTTTCTAAATACACACATGCTCACCCTTTCTCTCTCTCTCTCTCTCTCTCTCTCTCTCTCTCTCTCTCTCTCTCTCTCTCTCTCTCTCTCTCTCTCTCTCTCTCTTTTGCAAAAACCACAGACAACGCAGGCACATACACTCTATCTCTCTGCCTCTCTCTCTTTAACCTCTCTCGCTCTTACCCTCCCTCTCTCTCCCTCTGTCTCTCTCTAAACTGTAGCCACAGTCACTTCCCCAGTGCTAACAGTTGGTCAGGCAGAGGGCAGGTGGGGTGCTGAGTAAAGCCACAATACCAGATTAAACGAAAACAAAACAACGCCACAAAAAGAGAGTCGCTCACTCCGAGGATCACGTGACCGTCCTCGCCCAATGGGCTTGAGCCCTGGCTCTTTTTTCCTCGAGGGGAACAGTTGAAGCCGCCGCTGGGGTTTGGAGAGACCGACCGTGGTCCAACCACTCGACCACAAACCAGAGCTGTGACCAGACAGGAGGCGGCTACAATCCAATCACCGCCGGAGAGAGGTGAGAGGAGGGAGAGAGAAGGAGCTAGAAACAGGTAAAGAAAGACAGTGAAAGAGAGAGAAGAGTAAGGAGGATAAGTGAGAAAGAGAAAGAGAGGAGGGAGAGTAAGGAGTGTGTGAGAGAGAGAGAGAGAGAGAGAGAGAGAGAGAGAGAGAGAGAGAGAGAGAGAGAGAGA
>NC_138307.1:18215000-18220000 GCF_965601325.2 Salmo salar
GTGTGTGTGTGTGTGTGTGTGTGTGTGTGTGTGTGTGTGTGTGTGTGTGTGTGTGTGTGTGTGCGTGCGTACAGAGATGAACGTGGAGCCATTACGAGTAGACGCTATTAGATAGACACTGTCCTGTAGTAGACAGAAGAAAGGAAAAAATAGAGGAATTGAGTCCAGTGGTGGAAAAAGTACTCAACTGTCATACTTGAGTAAAAGTAAAGATATCTTAATAGAAAATTACTCAAGTAAAAGTGAGTCACCCAGTAAAATACTACTTCAGTAAAAATCTGAAAGTATTTGGTTTAAAATATACTTAAGTATCAAAATTAAATAGAATTGCTAAAATGTACTTAAGTATCAAAAGTAAAAGTAAAACCATGTCAAATTCCTTATATTAAACAAACCAGACGGCACAATTGTATATTTGTATTTTTATTGACGGATAGCCAGGGTCACACTTCAACACTCAGACATAATTTACAAACAAAGTATTTGTGTTTAGTGAGTCCGCCAGATCAGAGGCAGTAGGGATGACCAGGGATGTTCTGTTGATAAGTGTGTGAATTGGACCATTTTCCTGTCAAAATAATTTTGGGTGTCAGGGAAAATGTATGGAGTAAAAAAGTACATTCTTTTCTTTAGGAATGTAGTGAAGGAAAAGTCAAAGTTGTCAAAAATATAAATAGTAAAGTACAGATACCCCCAAAAACTACTTAAGTAGTACTTTGAATAATTTTTACTTAAGTATTTTACACAGAAGGATTGAGCCTAAATGAAACAGAAGGTGTGAGTCTATGTGAAACAGAGGGGTTGAGTCTATGTGAAACAGAGGGGTTGAGTCTATATGAAACAGAGGGGTTGAGTCTATATGAAACAGAGGAATTGAGTCTATATGAAACAGAGGGGTTGAGTCTATATGAAACAGAGGAATTGAGTCTATGTGAAACAGAGGGATTGAGTCTATATGAAACAGAGGAATTGAGTCTATATGAAACAGAGGAATTGAGTCTATATGAAACAGAGGGATTGAGTCTATATGAAACAGAGGAATTGAGTCTATATAAAACAGAGGGGTTGAGTCTATGTGAAACAGAGGGATTGAGTCTATATAAAACAGAGGGGTTGAGTCTATATAAAACAGAAGGGTTGAGTCTATATAAAACAGAGGGGTTGAGTCTATATGAAACAGAGGGGTTGAGTCTATATAAAACAGAGGGATTGAGTCTATGTGAAACAGAGGAATTGAGTCTATATGAAACAGAGGGGTTGAGTCTATATGAAACAGAGGAATTGAGTCTATATGAAACAGAGGAATTGAGTCTATATGAAACAGAGGAATTGAGTCTATATGAAACAGAGGGATTGAGTCTATATGAAACAGAGGGATGGAGTCTATATGAAACAGAGGAATTGAGTCTATATGAAACAGAGGGATTGAGTCTATATAAAACAGAGGGGTTGAGTCTATATAAAACAGAGGTATTGAGTCTATATAAAACAGAGGGATTGAGTCTATATAAAACAGAGGGATTGAGTCTATATGAAACAGAGGGATGGAGTCTATATGAAACAGAGGGTTTGAGTCTATATGAAACAGAGGGATTGAGTCTATATAAAACAGAGGGGTTGAGTCTATATAAAACAGAGGGATTGAGTCTATATAAAACAGAGGGATTGAGTCTATATGAAACAGAGGGATGGAGTCTATATGAAACAGAGGGTTTGAGTCTATATGAAACAGAGGAATTGAGTCTATATGAAACAGAGGGATTGAGTCTATATAAAACAGAGGGGTTCAGTCTATATGAAACAGAGGAATTGAGTCTATATAAAACAGAGGGGTTGAGTCTATATAAAACAGGTATGAGTCTATATGAAACAGAGGGTTTGAGTCTATATGAAACAGAGGGTTTGAGTCTATGTGAAACAGAGGGATTGAGTCTATATAAAACAGAGGGGTTCAGTCTATATGAAACAGAGGGATTGAGTCTATATAAAACAGAGGGGTTGAGTCTATATAAAACAGAGGGGTTGAGTCTATATAAAACAGAGGGATTGAGTCTATATAAAACAGAGGGTTTGAGTCTATATGAAACAGGTATGAATCTATATGAAACAGAGGAATTGAGCCTACATGAAACAGAGGGATTGAGTCTATATGAAACAGGTATGAATCTATATAAAACAGAGGGATTGAGTCTATATAAAACAGAGGGATTGAGTCTGTATAAAACAGAGGGATTGAGTCTATATAAAACAGGTATGAGTCTATATAAAACAGAGGGATTGAGTCTATATGAAACAGAGGATTTGAGTCTATATAAAACAGGTATGAGTCTATATAAAACAGGTATGAGTCTATATAAAACAGAGGGATTGAGTCTATATGAAACAGAGGGTTTGAGTCTATATAAAACAGAGGGGTTGAGTCTATATGAAACAGAGGGATTGAGTCTATATAAAACAGAGGGATTGAGTCTATATAAAACAGAGGGATTGAGTCTATATAAAACAGAGGGATTGAGTCTATATAAAACAGAGGGATTGAGTCTATATAAAACAGAGGGGTTGAGTCTATATAAAACAGAGGGGTTGAGCCTACATGAAACAGAGGGATTGAGTCTATATGAAACAGGTATGAATCTATATAAAACAGAGGGATTGAGTCTATATAAAACAGAGGGGTTCAGTCTATATAAAACAGAGGGGTTCAGTCTATATAAAACAGGTATGAATCTATATGAAACAGAGGAATTGAGCCTACATGAAACAGAGGGGTTGAGTCTATATAAAACAGAGGGATTGAGTCTATATAAAACAGAGGGGTTGAGTCTATATAAAACAGAGGGATGGAGTCTATATAAAACAGAGGGATGGAGTCTATATGAAACAGAGGGATTGAGTCTATATGAAACAGAGGGATGGAGTCTATATGAAACAGAGGGTTTGAGTCTATATGAAACAGAGGGATGGAGTCTATATGAAACAGAGGGGTTGAGTCTATATAAAACAGAGGAATTGAGTCTATATAAAACAGAGGGGTTGAGTCTATATAAAACAGAGGGATGGAGTCTATATAAAACAGAGGGATGGAGTCTATATAAAACAGAGGGATTGAGTCTATATAAAACAGAGGGGTTCAGTCTATATAAAACAGAGGGGTTCAGTCTATATAAAACAGGTATGAATCTATATGAAACAGAGGGGTTGAGTCTATATAAAACAGAGGGGTTGAGTCTATATAAAACAGAGGGGTTGAGTCTATATAAAACAGAGGGGTTGAGTCTATATAAAACAGGTATGAGTCTATATGAAACAGAGGGGTTGAGTCTATATAAAACAGAGGGATTGAGTCTATATAAAACAGAGGGATTGAGTCTATATAAAACAGAGGGATTGAGTCTATATAAAACAGAGGGATTGAGTCTATATGAAACAGAGGGATTGAGTCTATATAAAACAGAGGGGTTGAGTCTATATAAAACAGAGGGGTTGAGTCTATATAAAATAGAGGAATTGAGTCTATATAAAACAGAGGGATTGAGTCTGTATAAAACAGAGGGGTTCAGTCTATATAAAACAGGTATGAATCTATATCAAACAGAGGAATTGAGCCTACATGAAACAGAGGGATTGAGTCTATATGAAACAGGTATGAATCTATATGAAACAGAGGAATTGAGCCTACATGAAACAGAGGGGTTGAGTCTATATGAAACAGGTATGAATCTATATAAAACAGAGGGATTGAGTCTATATAAAACAGAGGGGTTCAGTCTATATAAAACAGAGGGGTTCAGTCTATATAAAACAGGTATGAATCTATATGAAACAGAGGAATTGAGTCTATATAAAACAGAGGGGTTGAGTCTATATAAAACAGAGGGGTTGAGTCTATATAAAACAGAGGGATTGAGTCTATATAAAACAGAGGGATTGAGTCTATATAAAACAGAGGGGTTGAGTCTATATAAAACAGAGGGATTGAGTCTATATAAAACAGAGGGGTTCAGTCTATATAAAACAGGTATGAATCTATATGAAACAGAGGAATTGAGCCTACATGAAACAGAGGGGTTGAGTCTATATAAAACAGAGGGGTTGAGTCTATATAAAACAGAGGGATTGAGTCTATATAAAACAGAGGGGTTGAGTCTATATAAAACAGAGGGGTTGAGTCTATATAAAACAGAGGGGTTGAGTCTATATAAAACAGAGGGGTTGAGTCTATATAAAACAGAGGGGTTGAGTCTATATAAAACAGAGGGATTGAGTCTATATGAAACAGAGGGATTGAGTCTATATGAAACAGAGGGATTGAGTCTATATAAAACAGAGGGGTTGAGTCTATATAAAACAGAGGGGTTGAGTCTATATAAAACAGGTATGAGTCTATATGAAACAGAGGAATTGAGTCTATATAAAACAGCGGGATTGAGTCTATATGAAACAGAGGAATTGAGTCTATATGAAACAGAGCACTTCTTACTAATGCCTTTGTCATAGAAAGCCAAGCAAAGGCAACAGTGGCAAGGATAAACTCTCTCTCTGCAGTTATTGCTGTTGAAAATAGTTCACTGTGAAATATCTGGATGGGAGGTTGGTGCAAGTGTGTGGGGGGGATTGTGTGTGTGTGTGTGTGTGTGTGTGTGTGTGTGTGTGTGTGTGTGTGTGTGGAGGTGGGGGTTGTTCCGTATGTTCCGTATGAGTGTGTTTGGTGGGGCTGATAGAGTAGAGATGCAGTCAGACTTTACCCTCCTCCTCCTCTCCCTCCTCCTGTCTATCTCCCTCCTCCTCTCCCTCCTCCTCTCTCTTCCTGTTGCCAGACATTCTGGTGTGAGGGGTGAAAAATAACGGTATCCGTCAGTCTGTCTGTACACTCACATTAACTCTCTCTGTTTCTCTCTCTCTCTCTCTCTCACACACACACACACACACACACACACACACACACACACACACACACACACCACACTCACACTCACACACACACACACACACACACACAC
>NC_138307.1:18225000-18227500 GCF_965601325.2 Salmo salar
TTCCATTTCTACTCCTTTTATCCTCTCTGTCTCTCTCTCTGTCTCTCTCTGTCTCTCTCTCTCTGTCTCTCTGTCTGTCCCTCTCTCTCCGTCTCTCTCTGTCTCTCTCTCTCTCCGTCTCTCTCTGTCTCTCTCTCTGTCTCTCTCTGTCTCTCTCTCTGTCTCTCTCTCTCTTCGTCTCTCTCTCTGTCTCTCTCTGTCTATCTCCGTGTCTCTCTCTCCCTCTTTGTCTCTTTCACTCTGTCTCTCTCTCTCTCTCTCTCTCTCTCTCTCTCTGTTTGTCTCACACATGTACGCACACAATCAGGCACGCACAGACACACACTTCCTCCTAGTCTTTTCTCTCTCCCTGGTGTTAATGTGTTAGTATGTCTGTGAGGGAACAGGCTTGTCTTTGTTACCCAGAACTAATGGGGATTTCCACCTAACATAGTGTGTGTGCGTGCGTGCGTGGGTGCATGTGTGCGTGCGTGTGTGTGTGTACCCCTAGGCCCTTCATGTAAATATGAAAGGGTTGTGTAGGTGTTGGCAGTATGGCTAAACTTCCAACTAGCTCATCAGAGGGCAAAATGAAACCAGAAACATAATATTAATACCTATCCAGTCCTTTCAGATCTAAGAGGAGTGCCTGGGGCTAGGGGCTAGGGGTCAATTTGGAATGGGGCATTGGACTACTACTAGTTCTCAGCACTTGGCTATTTCCCCAGCTGTGAACCCTAGGCCCGGATGAAGCCTGGGAGTAGAGTAGAGGCTGACTGCCCTAAGCCCCTCTCTCTCTCATGGCCCCTCCTGTGTCTGCCCCCCTCCCTCTCCCCTTGGGAGTCTGGGCCATGTGGTGAGCTGGCCCTACATCAGACGACCGGCCCAGGCGTTTGATCCCCCTCCTCCCTCCTCCCTCCATCCCCTCCTCCTCCGCTCCCTCGCGCCGCATCCGACGAACAGGAAGAGCAGCTCTAATAAAGTCCCTTCATTTCCTCTCCTCTTTTTCATCTCTCCATCCTCCTCCCTTTCTTCTTCTTCTTCCTCCCTCCGTCTGTTTAATCACTCTTGCCTTTTGTTTTGTCGTTTTTATATTATTCCCTCTTTGTCTTGTTTTCATCTCCTCCTCCTCCGTTTCATTCACTCTGTTCTCTCTCTCTCTCCCTCGCTCCCCTTCCCCCTTTCTCTGGGGATTTCTCTCTGGCTTCAGGTTAGGTGTTAGTATGTGTTTGTGTTAGAATGTGTTTTAAGGGGAACCAGTCCATTGGTAAGCCATCCTACATTCTGTATGTCATGTTGAAGTGGTCCTGTATGTCTCCCCACAGCACCCGGTCCCTCAGGCCCCTGGTGGGGTAACCCACTCAGCCCCTGTATGTCTCCCCACAGCACCCGGTCCCTCAGGCCCCTGGTGGGGTAACCCACTCAGCCCATGTATGTCTCCCCACAGCACCCGGTCCCTCAGGCCCCTGGTGGGGTAACCCACTCAGCCGCTGTATGTCTCCCCACAGCACCCAGGTCCCTCAGCCCCCTGGTGGGGTAACCCACTCAGCCCCTGTATGTCTCCCCACAGCACCCGGTCCCTCAGGCCCCTGGTGGGGTAACCCATGTCTCCCCACAGCACCCGGTCCCTCAGCCCCCTGGTGGGGTAACCCACTCTGCCCCTGTATGTCTCCCCACAGCACCCGGTCCCTCAGCCCCCTGGTGGGGTAACACACTCTGCCCCTGTATGGCCACCACTGCAGTCAATACTAGGCCCAGTGTGGGTACTGCAGAACATATAACATTTGAATTGTCACATGCTTCATAAACAACAGGTGTAGACTAACAGTACAATGCTTACTTACCAACAATGCAGTATACCATTTTTTTTTAAATGCAACACAAGGAATAAATACACAATGTGTAACAATAACATGGCTATATACACGGGGTACCAGTACCGAGTTGATGTGCAGGGGTATGATGTAATTTAGGTAGATATGTACATATAGGCTGGGGTAAAGAGATCCTGCATCCCATCATAGTGAGCTTCATCCATGAGAAACAGCTTTTTACTGGGGCTAGTTGCTACAACAGAATACTAGGGAGTGAATGCACCTTCCTGAATGCTCAATGCCAAAGTTAGCCTCTAAAGTTCAACCAGAAGGAATGAGAATCATCTCTAATTGTGTCTTCATTCCTTCTATCTATTTAACTATTCATTTATTCCCCTCCTCTTTCTCGCTCCCTTCTTTTCGGTACACCTCCTCTCTGATGGTGATGGTCGGGGACGTGTTGGTGCATCCTAGCATGCGAAAAAACGCCACGACTTTCCCGTGATGCTTTGCTTCTGGGGCGATATCGCCACCTTCCATGCGAGAAACCGCGACAGGAAATGCCCATTTAGCTGTCGATAGAATGCCGGGGTGCCGTGGGGTTCAGTCCATTGGCCCGACCACAGAGTCCCACACAGTACCCCCCATGTTCCTCGGTAATGGACCGACCGAGAACCACCACGGCCCAATGGGACCATTCCAGCGTG